>NW_005054300.1:12611522-12630872 GCF_000277835.1 Geospiza fortis
GAGAGTCTGCCAACTTGTCCTCATACCTCAAAAGCAAACATAAATTAAAGGGATAAAAGATTTCCAAATTATTTAATCTATTTTCATTAGAAAATTGAGTCTTTGATGTTAGAGTATTTCCTGACTATTTCTATCAGTCTTCTGTATTATATATTTGTTTTTATATATTTGTTCTTCCAGTCTTTCCTTTGAGCAGACTATTCCATACTTCAATATATTTTATAACCTCATTCCCTTATTTCTAGCTATGCCCCTTCTCACTTTACTAATTTAATTAGTTTCTATCTTTCAAGTCTGCACCTTTCAAATATTTGTAGACTCTTATCACATCTCTCAGCTACATTTCTGGTTATCATATAGCCAAGAAGGCATGTGTGCCTGTAGGTCCCCTGGTCTGTACTCCTTTGCCATTTGTCCCTCTAATCTCTTCAGTTCAGTTTATATCTCTCTAAAAACAAGAAGTGTGAGCCTGGTACAACTTGCAAGTTAACTCTCACAGTTGTTCAAGAAGGACCTTCTCTTTAATTTTTGTAACTCAAAACTGTATTAATTTACCACCTGCTACCATGACACATCTGTAAACTGATTTATCTGCTGTGCAGCTATTCACTCCAAATGTTTCTGGTGCTTGAAAAACCAGTGCTTTTCCAGTTTCACTCCTTCCCTGGAGCGCACACAAACACATTTCTTGTTAAACCATTTTGACTGAATTCTCTCCAAGGCCTCCCCACAAGTGGGAAGCACTTTATTTTTATATTCTCCAATTAGTTCTACTATCTCTAGTTCCTCTGTTAGTGTCTCCATTGTTAATTCACTTCTAACATTTGGCATCTTAGAAGTTTAGAAAGACCCCAGCCTCTAATAAAGGTGTAAAACCATACATTTTTCAGTAAGATACAACAATACAGGGACTCCACATGGCTAAATAGAGTATTCTTCAGCACTACCACGTTCACATTTCTGTGACTTCCTGTTGAGAATTTTCTACTCTCAGCCGGAATTATCTAATGCAAGAGACCAAAACACACAATCTGACGTCTCTTAAGCCAGTTACAATACACGGTTATGCCAGGGGTGCTGTTAGAAGGCAGCAGCTGTCTCCCTTCCCCTCCCCACACATTAACCAGCAGCACATTGCCTTTGTCATGCCACCACTGCCCTGTGGTTAGCCAGGTTACTTTTCTGTTTTAGATTCAGTGCATTGTGCATCTGCACAAATACTCGTAATGGCACTCTGCACAGATTACGCAGGGACAGGAGAGCGGGGCTGTGTGAGAACTTATACACAGAAAATGTCCATCGAGTCCTGTACTGAATTCCCACTTGTAAGCATCACCTTAGTGTCAGAAAGTAAGCCTGGTATCCTGTAACTGGGAAGTCTGCAAAAACCCAAAGACTTTTCAGAAACAAACAGAAGGAGAATCCTTAAGACCATGGGAACGAACACTGAAGATTTCTGCATAGTTAAGGGGACAAGATGAATTGAACACAAGGTAGATTTGTTAAGGAGCTGAATTCTTTCAAGGATTAAAAAAAAACTTGATGGAGTAAAGGAATACAAAAACACATTGTTTATTGGAACTTCCTCAAAAGATTTGGTATAGTCCTTCACAAAGGGCTACTCAAGTCACTGTGCAGGCAAGAAGAACAAAGTACTGTCACAAGCAGGAAACTGGCAAAAAGAAATGAAACAAGACTCACTGATCAGTTTTGAGCATGGATTAAGGGTATTTGTGGAGTTCTCAAAGATCAGCATCTATTTTTTTCAGGTTGTTATTAAATAATTGCCAAAGGAAGCAAAACAAATAAAATTTCATCTGGACACAACTTTGAGTGAGGTGGGTGCAATATACAGAATAATGTGTATTATTTAAGGAAATTCTAACAGAGAGAATTCTTGGACAGTCTGAAACCATAGCAACAAAGAAAATGAGAAAGAAATAAACACCAGAAAGAGAGGTCTTTAATTATGAGCTATAAATTTCCTGTCATTACTCTGTAAGAATTTATGTTGTCTGTCAGTGAAAACAGTCATGTGATCAGCACTGTAAAAAAGTAAACAAGATGTTTAGAAAAAAACCCCAACATCATATATATTAGCATTCTCTAGCATACACTTTCTAAACCTATATCTTCACCTTTAATGTATTTAAGTTCAGCTTGATTGAAGCAATATTTAGCAGAAAGAAAAATCCTCATGAAAATTCAATGAAAATTATCAGCACAAAGAATACGCCTAAAATTGAAGGGAAAACTATATAGAAACCATTTCAGTACCCTTGAAATCACAGGCAACAGGCTTGGGATCAGTGACATCTAAAGCATTTTCACATTTGCCTGTTATCTCTGCTAGTATCCTCCAGGACAGAGTATGCCTGGTTTCTAGGCAATCCAGTCTACTGCTTAACTGCTGGCGCTGTTGGAAAGCTTTTCCTGAATTCTAATTATACAATTTACACCCTTTACTTCTGGGCAGACAGAATAGGAGAGAATTTTTTTTTCCTCTTTGCAGCACACTTTAAAATTTTTACATTATTGTAGCTCCTCTAGCCTGAATAATTCTGATTGTTCCATTCTGTCCTGGTAGGTCATGTTTCCTTTGCTATTACGTTCTCCTGAGCTACTTTCAGTTGGCCCTCATCTTCCCTCAAATATGGTGTGCGAAAATATCTGAGCAGTCCATTGTTCCAGAACACAGTAAAGAGAAAGATCATGTAGGACTGCTGTAGTCTGAGTTCAGACTGGAGCAATCCAGGTCAGTTTCTTCCATTGATCAATTTTCCGTAACACAAAAAATAAAGATTCTATCACTTCCTCCAAAACAGCAGATTGGGTACTAAGAACAGGACACCATATTACACACAGCACCTCTATGACTGGATACAGCATTCTCTTCTCCTTTTTTATTTCTCATCAGTGCACTCTATGCCTCAAAGTAAGCCAGAAAGGAGACTAGCTGTTAAAATAAAACAATAATGACATCAAAGAAACAAACTAATGAAATGACAGACAGCAATCTTTCTTTAATGTATTTGTGCATGGATATATGACATCTGAAAGCCATCACACAGTAATTATGACAACACTTAAAAATGTCACTTACTGTCAAAAACGGCAAAGTGTTTTGTGACCAAATTGTTGAGAAAACTTTGTATCATTTGTTTCAACTATATTCTCATTTCTATTTACATTACAGCGCATACCAAAAGGCTTCAGCCAAGGCTAGGTTCGTTGCATATTATGTATCTACCCAAAGACATAGCTGCCCTTTTTACAAGGGCATGTAGTAATAGGACTTAGAGGAATGGCTTTAAACTAACTGAAAGAGGGCAGGTTTTATTTAGGAAGAAATTCTTTATTATGAGGGTGGTGGGGCACAGAAATATATCATCCAGAGAAGCTGCAGATGCCCCATCCTGGAAGTGTTCAAGCCAGGTTGGGTGGGCTTTCAGCAACTTGGGCTAGTGGAAAGGTGTCACTGGTGATGGCAGGAGTGCTAGTAACTAGATAGTCTTTTCCAACCAAAACCACTAGGATTCTAACAGTATCTGTATATGTAATCAGATTTCTGTATGCCTACCAGAAGACAGATGCTGTACCACGTCCTTTACAAAAGAAATGGATACAGCACACAAACAGAAGTATTATCCAAATTTTACACAAACAGAACTGAAACAGCAATGAGTGAACTACCAAAGTTCACATGAAAAGCAGAGCAAGAGGCCTAGATTTAATTTTCTAATCACAGTTACAAGCTCATAAACCACAAAACAATCCTCCTCTCCCCTCCCTTATCACCAAATAACACACACGTGTAATGCCTGCGCCTAACGCTCATTCACAGAAATAGTGGCGGTTGAACAACATGCAACAATTCTCCAAAAGAAAGCAGGAAATATTTTCTTTCTTTACCATCCTGCATTTAGGAAGCCAGCACCACTATTTTCATCCTTCCTTCTTCTCCTAAGTTCACGCCAGTTCATACCAAAGGCCTACACAAGCAGGGTTTAAGCAGACAGCTCATTCCACAACTGAAGGAAACGAGGAACTCTGCCACTGCAGTCACCTCCAGCAGCTGGTTGTTAAATCAGGAGAACTAAAAAATTGCTTTAGTTTCTTCACTCTTATAACTACAGTATGATGGAGTGCTACACTACAACAGCTGGAAAGAGAAAAATCACACAAGTTAGAGTGCAGACTTTAAAAATAAAGGTGTCACTAAGAAAAAAAGCAAGCTAGCCACAGACATTTTCATCTACACTTGAAAAAAAGCATGCAAAACCAGCTAAGAGTGTATCAGAAGTATGTGTTTTTATTAAGAAAATCAGAAATGCTGCAAGAAATGATGGAAAAGCAAAGAGCTAAACCAGAAGCTAGGTTAGAAAGGGACATCTCCCCAGAGCCTTAACAAATCCATCACAAGACCCTAGGGAGATGTTAAAAAACAAGGGGCTTTTGTAGCATTTTTAATACTCCTTCATGTGACACAGTGCATATATTTACCAAGAGTAGTGCAGTACGCAGAATCTAAAAATACAATTGCATACTGAAAAAAGTTCAGGAGACACAACAGCATTTGATCAGATACACAAAGGTAACAGACCACAGAAGGGTACAAATGATGTGAGAAAAAACTGATAAGGGTATATTTCAAAGAACAGGGAAGAAACCACAGAGACAGAGCTGGCAGAAAATACCACACAGGTTACACTTGCAGCTTAGTGAAAAGCCTAATGCAGCACTCGAGCGAAGCACAATCAGCAACAAGCAAGCAAAAGAGTCAAGTACCAGTATGCATGGTGGGCACACAGGAAGAACACATAATTGGGTACTTCTATGATCTATTTTGTTCACTTCATATTAATGATATCTTTCTAATCACTTTATGTTTGTATCTAGGCAACAGGACCAACCATGCATGTAAGAGATCATGATACTATTAATATATCTTTAGGCTGGCGCAGATGACAAATTTTTACAGAAGCAGTGAAGAATTCCAGGCCTCATTTCCCCACCAATTGGAAAAAACCTGCCCCCAAATCCAAAAACCATCCTACTCACCCCCCAGATCATACACTCTGCTGCAATACAGCAGCAAACTACTCCCATTATGTGAATTATCATGCAATAAGCACCAGTTCCACTTCTATTATGTGATATAATTACCTGCAGAGGATGGAAAAGTATCAGTAAAAGTTAGCAAGAAATAGGTAATTGAGACAATTCATAAACTCCTCAACCTGCTCTCCAGCACATCTGCAGAATCCTGAGCAAAGGAGATGGCCAGATGAATTTTGCTGCTGCCATGAACCTGATCTGTTGTCCAGCCTTCTCACCTTTAAGTAAAATTCTACAGTTCTTGTCCTCATCCTGCATCTCTTAGAGAGGTTTCAAACTTGCAGCATCAGAATGATTTACAGAAGACTTCTCCCAGTAAAGATAGGTAATGTGTGTGAACAGTTAAAGGCAATGGGATTTTCCGGCTCATGGTAGAAAGAGTAGCACACCGACCTCTGCTAAATCCAGTATCCATCCTCTCTCTCCAAAAGAAATGCCTGTATGCTATTAATACCACAAGATGAAACTCAGCTGTATAAATAAAACCCCTCATTTCAGCTAAGTCTTCGTCATCTCTCTGGCATCCACCACCGTCTCTTCACAACAAAACTCTCAGGAGGACCTACAGTGCAGGGTTTTTTTTCTGGACAGGAATGCAAGCCTAGTTTTATTATCTCCTCTTGGCAACTTAACATTTATGAACAATTAGGTTGGAATTAAGGAAAAAATCACATCAAAGCCCAAAGTTCTGTAGGAAGTACTCGAGTATTTGCAAATCAGCATGGTTTAAAATGGAAACACACTGTCTGGAAGTCAAGGGGACCCTGGCATGCTCTTTCAAGAGACTCTCTGACATGCTGGATGACCTCAAGTACATCACTTATCTTTCCCACATTAAAAAATATCTCCTCAAATGACCTTGCTAGGTAGCTCACTTTGAGAATTAAAAAATAAATACACCGTAAATCCTCCTATTATTATTACTGCTGTTACTATGGGGGCTGGAACTGTCGTCAGCGAGCAGGCAGGACATAATTTAATTTTCTTTAAATATTTATTATGCGACAGCATAGCCATCTGTTTAACATTCACTATATTTAGTTTCTGTCTTAAAAAACAGAAGGAAAGAAAATAACAGCTTTTGACTTTCACTTCCACATATCCTTTCCAGCCACATACGCACTAATACATGGCCAATATCCTTTCAACTGTAGTATCCAAAAAGTTGCAGGAAAGCAGAAAGAATTTCAAGCTTGGATGAAAACAATTCCAACTACAAATTTATTCTCCAAGACAAAAAAAAAAGGAGAATCTCTAGTTTTAGCAGCATATATTTTGACTTCAGCATTGAGAAGGCAAAACAGGACATGAAGGAAAATAGTGGGACAAGAAGACATAGATGGCAATAAAGCACTGCGCAGAATATGCTACAAGAGGAAAGACATAAAATATTACATATCTATACAAAATAGTAACTTCTCAATAGCATTAGTTTCTCTCCAGTGAATTATAATAAAAAACATCATTCTTAAGTAACAGCTGTTACAGAAAGGTGCCCTTGGCATCAAAATGTATTCTCTTTGGACCCTTCTACGAAAAGGCTTCTCCTTTCCCTGTCTGCACTGTGTACTTCCAGCAGTCTGGACACAAAAATCTTCTAACATGTCAAACCACTGGGACTTTGAAATAATACAAGTCAAGGAGGTAGAAAGGAACCTAAACTAATCAACATACACAGAATGAATTTTTAAGTAAGGAAAACTAAAAACTAGAAAACATCAGTAAAAATGCTCTCATCCAAATTTATGCTTTCCCACTGCTGTATCTACTATTCCAAGGCTGAGACCATGAACCCCTCCCAACACACCTCAGTTCCTGGCATCAGCACACTTTACCAAGCCACTCCTGGTCCACCACTGCAATTCCAATACACAGAGCTCAGCCCTTACTAGGAGTATGCCCTAATTTTCTAGGGCTATTTATAAACTGTGATAGCACATCAGGTCAGTCAGGCCTGTCTGAGAGACCAATATCTGACATCACAACAAAATGGTACAGAGCTCAGGCCAAGAAACTCCAGCATAAAGTGAAAAAGCATAAGCCAGACACACAAATGCAAAAAGATGCCCAAAACTATAATGCTTCTATTTTTTTAAACAGCTTATTTTCAGATCTTCTATTGCTGACAATAGAAGCAACATATTCCTGTTTATATAGAGCCAAAAGAGAACATGCTATAATGGTGGTACACTGGTGTCATTAATTTACTGTCACTTGATGATTGAATGGATAACAAACAACTCCCATACACAGTACCAGTAATTTCACCTTCAACTACAGATGTGACCTTCTGTTCGTAAACTGTAGTTTCCAAATACCTGAAGCAAATGATTTTTTTAAAAACTGTGTAAGTTTTTACACTTACTTATATGGTATAAACCAGTATGCATCTGAATATTACCTTTTTGCCCAAAAAACCAAAGAGAAGCCTAATCATTTAGGAGAGGTAGCAACTACTTTTGTATTTGAGACCAACACAGAAACTGCCCACTTCCAAGTTATGTTCCTGTGGAGCAAGGGTTGAGCACTGGCACAGGCCTGTAACCTCAGTTTCTCAACAAGGACAAAGGTTTAGGCAAACACAACAGCACATAGACTTTGGTCTAAAATGAGGTAACATGGGCTTGGTTTAAATTGAACATGGTGGGAGAAGATGTGCCATGGCCTGATCCATCCAAATAACAACTAGGTCTACTCTCTGTTACAGTTGTACTCTTATGTTGTAGTTCTTGAGCATATCACAAAAAAAGGGGAAAACTGCCCCCCCCATTTTTCCTCCATCCTGTCAAAACTCAGCATTTATTTTTAGTGTTAATCTGCAATGCAGAATACATTTCTACCGAATATTTTATCACCAGTGTAATAATCTGAATTTAACACCTTGTTTTTAATGGGATATTTGTAATTGCTCTGTGACTGACAAGAATCATAGCTATTGAAAACACTTGAAAAATATAGGACATAAGAAACTCATTCTGAATTTGGCCTAAAACTCATTCACTTCAGTTCCTACAAACTGTACTGTCCAGCTCCAGGTATTTCAAAGACTAGCAGAAGAAAGCCTTAAAGACAAATTTGCAAAATAGGAATAAGGAAAAGCAGTCCTTCTTATTATTGTTTGTACTTATGGGTATCTCAAGCTTAAGGAAGCTGTCCAGAAGACCTTAAGAAGTGTTTTCTTCTGCAGGACTTGTCTATATAACTGACACATAAATATCAGATTACTTTTGACCCTACACATTTTTAACCTCAATGATGTACTGTAGCAATACATTCCACACATTAATTTGTGTACTGAGTGGAATATATTTCCTTTGGCCAGAAATTAATTCATTATTTCCCAGTATAATTGACAGTTTCCTTTTCTGATGACAGCAAGGTATCTCTAACTAAGCCACTACTACAAACAAAAAATAATCAATATCCTTTTTACAAGATCTTTTTTACAGAGAAACAATTTCACAAATAGAAATGAATCTGCAATCACAGTAATTCATAAAGATGCTGGAATCAGTAGGAAAGATACTGACAATGCATGCACTGCACATTCTCTGCCTATGTTTCTAAACAGCAGAGAATTACCCTTTATGTGCCCCTGCACTAAGGCTTGAAGGGCAGAGCTCAGAGCACCTTCCTCACAGCTCAACACCCAGGTCTAGGAACAACAGGACCAGCAATACCATTACCACAAGGAATGATGATAAATACAAAGCTTTCTGAGCATGGCAGCACAGCTGTGGTGTACCAGAAAGATTCATGCCTCCCTTGGTGGTTGGAACAGCTGTATGAATTAGCTATTCACTGGAGTGCTGCTCTTTTGAACTTGCCTTTATATGTGATTCCTACCTGCAGAATGTCAAGTTTGAAGCTGCTGGTGTCCTCATGATGCTGTTTTATAAAAATCTGAGGCAGCACATACAAAAAACCACAACAACAACACACAAAAAAGCCTAACACATAAAAATTGAGATTACTCAACTAAGTGACAGAAAGAAAGAAATACAATGAACAGCCCACTTGAGATTCCAATGCAGTAATTTGATCTCTTCATCCACCATAAACTATTAGGACAGCTAAGTAAAGCATTTTCTTATACTTTTCACTGTCTTGAACTGGATCTTCTGTCCTGATCTGGCCAGAACTACTTAGAGCAGCAAAACCAAACCTCATCAGTGTGCTGGCTGGCTTCCTCTCCATCACCTGAAAACCTGGACAGGAACCATGCGACCCTCTCCTTCATTAAACAGCCTCACATAGCCATTAATTAATCTCTTGCAATTAATGGTGTCCCTGAAATAGATTAAATATCTTGCTATCCATCTTCAAAGGTACTTTTACTTGATTTCAGCTTTCCTTGTATTGACAATTCGAAAACATGGATGGATATCTAAGTACTGCTAGAGAGATCTAGTGTTAGCTCCCTGATGTTAGCCATCAGGGTTTTACTTGGGTCAAATAATCCCTCCATTTATTAGAAGAACAATTCCAGATAATTCAACAGTTTTCAAAATATTAAAGGATGTCTCTGATAGGCCTAATGATGAGATCACTCACACTGTTGGATTCCAAAAGGTCAATTAATACCAGAAGATAGAAAACAAACCTCAATCTGTAGCATGCCTTCTTCCTTACAATAATTACAATAAGCACGTATAGATGGTAGAATTAAATGAACACATTTTGAAAAATTAAATTTTTCCACTGTATTTTTATGATTCATGCAAGTTAGAACTTGTTTTATTTAAGAGGGACATACCAAAGTTGCTCAAACAAAATTAATTCTGATATGTTCTATCTTATGTTTGTCCACACCACCTTCTGAATGTGGTAGTGTACATCCATACACATGCCTCTACATGTGTCCCTCTTCCAGTTTACAATTCCCACATTAAAGCAAAATCCCAAATTACACAAGCATCCTACTGGTATCACCCAGGCTGAGCAACCATCGGACAAGCCACAGGGGCATCTTGAACTAACTATAAGTTATAGAACTATAGGTGGTTGTTCTCAGGGTGGAAGCACTACAGAACTGAAGCAGCATTGCCAAAAGGTTTTAGGTATTCTCTGACAGCCAGATCTTCAGATTCAGAGACCTGCATTCCAACCAGGGCACAGGAAGATGCTGCAAAGTTTGGTATCTACTCCTGCTATCCGCATCTTAGCTACTTCATCTTCCTCTCTCACCAAAACCCATCTTTTCCATCTAATCTCCTTATGTTCCTCATGCCACGCTTGCCTGTCGTCTCTGGTCATCTGTCAATTCCCTGTCTAACATTTCTCTTTTGGCAACTGAACTTTCCTGAGATAAAGCTTCTCTTTAGAAGCCCCACTGTGCAAAGCACTGCCCATGCAAAGGCACACAACCAACAGCTCTTCTACCCAAAAATAAACTCCTTTAGAAAATGTAGCTTTTTACTGAAACAAACTTTTGGGTCTCCTTCTGACAGCTGATACCTTTCTCCAAAGCAACACAGGAGAATGGCCAATATCTGTAAGCCACCTTAGATCTCACAGAAACAGAAGAAAAACATCATAGTTGACTGTTTAAACAGTGCAATGGGGAAGCACTCTTATAGAAACTGCCACGTCAGGTATCACAGCTGGGTGGCAACTGCTTTGTAATCTCTGGCACAGGGCCCTCCAGTCCCAGAACCATTCAGAAAAACAGCAGCTGGCACACAAAGATCAGAAGCGTCAATATTGATTAAAATTACATTCCAACGTCAAAATTTTAAAGCCATATGAAATTTCCCGACTGCTGGAACTTGGGGAAAAAGAAGCAAAGCTGGTTTTCCAAAAAGGTTTCTGATCTCCTGGAAAGTACAAACTGGTAATGCTGCAAAAGCCAACATCACAGCAAGAATGAAGTCTGCCTACTGCAGGTGCTCTCAACCTCACCACACACAGCCCGCCCTTTTCTTACAAACCATCTGAGTGCAAATGCTCAGGAAAAACAGGACTTAACTCGAATTCTTAACAGGGTGACACACTTCACTGGAGTTAGAAGTAGATGAATATGGTAGAGATAATCTTATGACTGCCTGGCTCTTGGAAGGGCCAGGGGGCTCTGATGAATGCATTTATTGCTGTAATCTTGAGCGAAATGCCTAAGGGTGACTGCTACATCAAATCCTCTAAAGCCTGAGAAAACAGATAATCCATTGTTTGAAGATTTTAACTAAAAAAGACCAAGGTTGCAAAGCCTCAGGCAGAAAGAACAATAAAACACTAGACAGGAGAAGACTTTGCATTAGTTTGCTGCCCGCATAGTGCTGTGCTTTGCGCATTATACAAGAAATAGCAGCAACTGGACCTTTATATTAAGAAAGAGCTTTTACTGAAGAAGGAAAAGAAAAGGAATTCCTCTGCCCAGTCTTATAGCTGCCTGCTCCCAGATGCACTATACACCAAAGGTTTTAAACCCTAGCAGTGATTAGTTATGCCAAATATGAGCTACATTATACAGGCACAGAGTTTTTACAGCACTTGGCACTGCCAATGAATAAAAGACCTCAAGCTGAATATTTAATATTGTACCACTCAAAAAAGTCAGTAGTCATGTACAACCTCTGCAGCTAGTACACTTAAAGCATGACTACGCTGGGCTAGCAGTGTAACGACAATGCTAACCTCACGCAAGAAGCTTGCAGAGCCAAAAAAATACATTGTATGACTTACTCCCCAGGAGAGAGACAATATATCTGAGCAACTGTAACAGGGGAAAAAGTATTGCACGCACTGCTGCCAAGGACTGTTTCCTAGAATTTGTCATTTCCAAACCCAATAATAATTAACCAACATTTCTAAGAACAAGAATGTTCTGCACCAGTATTACCAACTCAGTTAGATTCAGATCAGTATTAGTCAAAACTCATTTCTCCTTTTTTCTTGTATTCCACATTGATTTCTGCAGTCTCAGTGAAGCTAGTCTTACAAGCAGAAAAGAGGGATAAGAAGTCTCCTCACATTCACAGGACGAATTTCACTGCAGTAGCCAGCTTGTGCCCATAACTTTACATGAAAAAACCCTGCCAACCCACATTTCTTCCTGCATCTCCTTCCTTTTTCTTCAAGACAGATGGAATCAAGCTAGGTAAGATTTTCTAAAAAGCATTACCTAAGGACAATTAATTTTATGAAATTGAAATTTTAAGACTTGAGTGCTATATCCTGATGTCTGCGCATACAAGGTTTCAATACTTCATTTGGCTGAGGGCTCCCTCATGTTATTCCGGCTATCATGGAAGTCCTGCCATTTGTGCTCACAAGAGCTGCAAGTACTTCCCCAGCTCTGTCACCAGTTTCACAGCTACACTGGAAGACACCCGGGGTTAAAGGTCATGACTGCAAATGAGGATGGAACTCCACAGAGCCCCAGGAAAAGTTACAGTATCCCAGCAGAGAGCAGCTAGCAGAGACTGTGTAACACCAGAGTGAAAGAGCTGTGAACACAGAACAAGATGATCCGTGCTCTCAACACTCATTTTCAAGCTTAGTGTTACCCACCCCAGAAGATCAAGCATGAGGCTTCTAAATCACTAACCCATGAAGATCAAATAACATCTGTATCCCCACCAAATGGTCTCTCCAGATTAAGCCTAATGACAAGGAAAACCAGAATCTTGCATTTGCGGTTTACACCCTAGAGCTGTATGAAGACGTTTGGCTGTATTTTTATTCTTTCTTCATTTTTAGAAGTACTCAGTATACTTTAAGACCAAAGAGTTTACAGACATACCCTTCAAGAAAAGCCTGGCTTCCAGTGCAGACACTGGATCAATTTCCACTGCCCTGTCTCCCAGCGCTGCCTGGAGCCGATCTTCACCCTTGCACAGGATGCGTTTCAGGAAGATATAATTGCAGGAAGGGGAAGGGGCCTGAGCACTCCCAACAATTTCAGTCCTCAAAGATCTGTCCAGAATAGTATCATGGGACAAACGGCCTGTGCAAGGGTACTAGAAAAAACTGTTGAGGAAAACACAGAAACATTGCTATTGTTTGTTTGGTTTTTTCTTTGCTTGTTTTTGGTTGGGGTTTTTTTTTCCCCAACAAAATATGGAAAAAACCAAGCCCAAGATAAATTCCATAGAAACATAACTGGTTTTCTGACATAACATGTCATGTTGTTCTGGTAAATTGCACAGGACCATAAAGACAATACAGCACTGCTCATCACAGAAACTGGGAAGTCTTGGAGTAGATGCAAAAAAAAAAAAAACAAAAAAACAAAGCAGAACATGTGAACTCAGTGCTCATCTGCGCCTTGACCAAAATGACTACTTTGCTCTTCCTCAGGACCCATTTTCATCAGAAACTACTATTGCTATTACTTCTTCAATCTTACCCCTTACAAGAAATGAGTGATATAAAAATTAACCCAGTGTCCAATCAGAGGTGGAAAAGAACAGGCAGCAATAAAGGGCTGCAGTTACTGGCTCTCAGTCTCCTGTGCATGCAACTTGGCTTTTATCCTGCTGCTTATTTCAGAGTTTCTCATGACCACTGTTAGTTAAGGCTAACCTAGATTTAAAAACTTTGCAGGACTGATGCAGAGAGAAGTAGCACAAGACTCCTCTTCAGCTTACACCATGTGAAACCTCTGAGATGACCATCTGGCATGTCTTTAGGTGGTCACTCCTCTCCCCCAAAGACAGCTGCCCTGGCATGCCATCAATTCATCTTATCCTCAAGGTACTCTGTGGAGTGCCACTGCAGGAGCATTTGAGCCTGCCTGGGTTTCTTACAGTAACATTTTCCCTTCTGGAGAATGATAACATAGAAAAAAAGGAGGCTTGTTTTGTTCTGTTATTTTAATTTCCACATGAGTTTCCTGATCCTCCTTGCTGAGTTCGTGCACCAGTACAGAGAAGCACCACTACAGGACTGGATTGCTTCCCTCAGCAGCAGTATCAGTTTAAATGCAACCAAGAGGAGTGTGTTCAAAGGGCATCTTCACCCTGTTTTCATTCAGCAATAGGAAAATACTAGGACTAACATAAAAATAATTATACCATAGCTCTACTACATGCAAGAGTTAATAACCCCTGAGAAACCTTATGTTCAACACCAACTGCAATTATGACAATCCCTGAACACCAGTTTGCTCTTAACCTGCCCACATACACAACACAAGACCAAAAAGAACTTTCAAGCTCTGCCTGCTACCACAGGCACTGTAGCATCGCGTGTGGTTAGTGAGGAATTTGTATTTATAAGTAATCCTGGGAAAGGCAAACATCAATATTTTGTTTGAGGCAAAGCAAGTTTTCCTGCAGAAATCTTTGTGTTTATATGTTTACGTGGACTTGGGCCATGGAAACACACCCTGTTCCACGCACAGTTACAGGATACCAAAATCTAGATGCGAGCACATGATAACAGTTTTCATGGTAGCCTTGACTCAGGAAAGTAGGCTCATTCACATCATGCTTTGATACAACAGAATGAGAAAAAGGACCAGATCAGAAAAAGGAACATAAAGGAAGGATATGGATAGAAGTCTCCAGACAAAACTAAATCAGGAGACAGTGACAGATCTCTGCTCATGAGGAAGATGATTATGACTCAGCCAAAAGTAAGGCACATTCATTTTGAGCTTCAGTATCACTGAGTGAATCCAGAGCATTTAATTAAAAATAAAAATAATGAAATTACAAGTAACAATTTTGTAACCAAAATGGGGGGCAGGGGAAAGCTGAATGTTTCAGAGCTGTCTGAACAACAGATCAGACATGGGGACTAGCAATTTATGCCAGGCTTCAGTGCTGAAATGAATCTGCCTCCTCACAACTGCTGGTCTGGGCCAGGATCCCACCTAATCCCACTGAAAAAGCAGGTTTAACACTACAATAGTTCACATCATTCTCCTGAAAGTGGATTCACACAGCTGATGAAACAGGGAGCTGCAGCAGCCCTCACACACAGACACACTGTGTTGATCAATGCAATGTCTACACTAGTTTCTGTCTGCTCTTTTTAATACCTCTACAGCCCTCAAAAAATGGAGGACAAGCAGTTTTCCAACAGTTAGGTGATGATGATTTCAGTTCTGTAGCTCCATTACTGAGACAAAGGATGCCACTTCAAAGACAACTCTATACTTGAAACTGACCTACACACAGGTGATGTCCAGAAAAGAAACACAAACAAAACATGGGTGATGACAGATGCAAGATGATGACATTTTAAGGGGTTAGGCAAAACATCAACATTTTCTCCACTGAAATTTCTGCCTTTTATTAAACTGCACAAGAGCTCCCAGTCTTCCTGTGCTCCTTGTTCATCTTGGGCCGTTAAATATTAAGAGGTATTCAACTTGCTGTGAAATTACATTATTCATCTCAGCCCTGTAATGCGCCACTGTGCTGGGCCACTCCAAACCTGACCTCAGCATCTGGTCAAGGTTAAGCTTCCAGCAGTGCAAAGCCCAGACTGTGCAGGAGAGAAACTGGTCTCTTGACAGAAAAGGGTCATTGGGCAGTAACTGACATTTTAACATTCTCCTCACTTTGATTCAAAATCTAGCTGCAGAGATTGTAGTTGACTCTATGACCCACCCATGATTTTCTCTGGCTTCTCTGGGACAGGATGGCTGTCCCAGGACCATAGTAAGGTCCTGGTTACACTTACAATGGAATCCTGGCTGTTGAACAGCTTAATCTCAGAGGCATGGGCAAAGACAATCGACAGCTGCAGAACAAGCCCTAACAGTCAGCACTTGCAAAAGCTTTCAGAATAAAGTGTGAGTGGCACAGAATCCCCATGTCAGCATTAGCTTAAAAAGAAAAATGTACAGAAAAAATGTTCTAAACATGGAAAAGGTAGTGAAGATCAGAAGAGGCAAATTTACATAATTAATAGTGACGATATTAAAAATGCTACACTGAAAAGCAGTCCAGGACTACAACCAAGTTAGTTTTCACTCTGGAAGGTATTCAACTGCGCTTCTGCTCAGATACTTATCCTGCTGACATTCTCTACGTCTGGAGTGACATTCTCAGTTTTTAATATATTCAGTGGAAAAGCAAAAAAGAACTTCCAGCAAGTGATTCACCTCAATAAATGTGGACATCTACTTTAGGGTAGATTTAGAAATGAACAGTGCCCTAACACACCCTTAACATAAAGGGAACTTACAGTGCCCAGTTCAGTTGTGGACACTTGAGCTGTATTTACATACTATATTTTCACATGTAATCAGATGAGTCCAACTCTCATCATCCAAGAGAAGCTAGATCTGACTGTTTTAAAAGCCCATTGTGATACAAAAATTTTCCATTTACTCTAAAGCACCAGTAAGGGCTGAAGGGCTAATGCAAAGTCATCCAGTAAGAGGTTCTTAAAACAAAAATAGACCTTTGTAAATGTTCTGTGGTTCTTCTAACCTTTCTGAAGTAAATCTCATGTTTCTCTGCTTTTCTAAATTGAATTCTGCTACTCACAGCATAGAACAGCTAAGGCCTATCATTCCACTGTTTCCTTTGAGGAATTAATACCAAAGTGATTGAAAATGTGAGAGTTAAGATCTGTTGAAGAGCTCTAAAAATCCACGTGCAAGCTCTGATTTTACTTCAGAAGTACTGCCAAGCAAATTAGTATTAATTAGAGACAAGCTTAAAGACCAATAAAATATTAGGCTAATGGAATCATCTGGAACTGTAAAACTAAATACGATCAAAGGAAAACAAGTTGCTCCATCAGCTAATCTAATGGTCCTGACACAGAAGCCTCCCAACACAAACCACTCAGAGGAGTGTAATATTCTTGGGGAGCTCCTAACACAGAACTGAAGGGTGCAGGAGACTGGAGAAACAAAGGGAAGAGTAAGGTCAGAGTTGTATGCTTTCAAAGAGACTGACCAGATGGCAGACCAGGACTGCAAAAAGAGATTAAGTAGGGATAAAACTGTCATTTTGCTGTCCCTCTTTACTCCTTCCCTCTTCCATCAGTTATGCCAACCCAGCTCCCAGTCCAACAACTAAATACAGAGAAAAAACATACATCATTAAATAAAATCAGCAGTGATCCCTGGCTCTGGAGAGGGCTATGACTTGCTGGTGTGCCATCTAACACATGCAGCTTTATAACCTACTCTCTCCCCCACCATGGAAACCCTCCCTGAGGAGGCATCCTCCTCCTGTGAGCTACTGTACTGGATGGGGAGGTAAGAGAGGAGGGGACAGACTCTGCTGTCTCTTGCCTTACTGAGAATGCCCTGGACCATCTTTTCTACTAATGGAGATATTTCTAAAGCGGAAAAAAAAAAAGAATTCAGAAAAATGCACTACAGTGTTGAGAGAAAACAGATCAGTACTAGTGCAATACAACTGTATCCCACACTTCCTCACTTCCGTTCCACACTCAAAACGTGACAAAATGCTGTAGATGTTAAGTGCAGAGTGAGACACCCAAAGCACAAGGATTACCAGCACTAGGACCTGCACAAGCCCTGTACACTGAGCAAAGGACAAAATGTATCTCTCCTCCTTCCTTTGATTTTGGAGGAAAAAATACGAACGTTGGTATCTGACTGCTGTTACTTTTAATGCATAACTTCATAATTTGTATTTAATGACAAACATAAAGTTCACTTAACAGAAAGAAGAGGGCACTATCACAGACTAAGTTAAGGTGGTAACATTTCAGCCAGAGAAGAGCTGCAAGCACCATTGATACTCCACGTCTGCAACCCCAGCAGGAAGAACAGCTGTGGTTACACACAGCTACAAACACATTTGGAAGAGACAGGTATTTCCAAACACTTTTTTGGTGTTGCTAGTACATAAGCAAGTGCTACATGAAGCTGTCCTTTTTTTTTTTCCCACTATTTATTTTTCTTGACAAATTTAAAAGCAGGCTGAGTCTATATAGAGAGAGCATGTGCCCATCCCTTCTCCTTGTTTGAAGAGTTTGGGCAGCTTTAGAAAACAAGCAAACAGCAAATCCCACTTCTGTGAAAACAGATCTTGTTACACTGCCCAGCATAAGCCACAAATATTTTGAGAAGGTCCAAACTGCACTTACAATCTTACCAAATGCCTGACATTTACTGATAAATCAGTTAGCTTACTAAAAAATATTAGAGCAGGCAAGAATGTTATGGAAGGTATCTTCCTGGTGCAGAAGATTAATTCATCACTCATGTCTAGAGAGTTCTACTGCATTTTTAACAGAGCACATATGGATTGAGTCTAGTGATCTATATAATTTCCTTTCAGGATATGGTTCTATATTGAAAAACAGTCCCCAAACACCAACTGTCAGAGGACAAAGACCTTCAAAAATCATTATGCAGGAAGAACAGGTAGGGCTCTGATCTGTCCACTCCACTAAATCTTTCAGTGGTGATTTAAGCTATAACTGTGATCCACAGCTCTACTGGAGATTCCTGCTTCCCGAGCAGGATCAGCAAAGCAGAAGGTCTGTCTGCACCTTCACTGATGCACCATGCAGTCTGCCATCTCCAGCAGCTGAAGCAGAGGCACATGGTGCCTTCTGATTTTACTGTAGTGGGAAAATTGGCAGTCTAAAAGCAGAGGGTACAGCTCAAAAAAGAAAAAACCCAGACTTTGAGCCTTTCAGAGCTGATGCCAGAACAGCCAGCGATCAGGCAGGAGCTGCACAGCGCGTGGTGTCTGCAGACTGCGCTGTTACAGGCCAGAGGTGAAGTGCTCAGCACAGGCATAATGAAATACAGAGTTTCACCTCTGTGCATTATGTTCAATTAACCAAAGTAACTGTGTTCAGCAAAGTCACAGGGAATTTTCTAAAGACAGCTAATGTTGCTTTGGGCCTTCTAAAAATACGCTCGCAGTGCTTGCCTTTCACCACTCCTGTGCTGCTCAAAGCCTGCCATCAGAAAACAGCAGCAACTTGGACGTGTTTGACTTGAAACAAAGAGATTGGAAAGACAGCTAGAAAGGAAAAAATTGAACTCAAAGACCCCTGCATCAGCAAAGCAAGAATAAAACTAGAGAAGCAGAGTGAGCAAACAGGAGCATTCATCCCAATTACCTCCAGAATCCAGGACAAACCCTGCACTCATGCCCAGTGCCGCCACCACTGACTGTGTGCTGCTGCTGCAGCATCACTCCTTACACCCACAAACTCCACTGCAGCTGCCTGTTGAGCTGGAAATTTGATACACTGCAAAGGCTGCTGACAGCCAGAGGCTGCTCCCCTGTCTATAAAATATCCTGTAATAAATTACATTACAGATGGAGGAAAAGG
>NW_005054300.1:12630911-12632982 GCF_000277835.1 Geospiza fortis
AAATGAGACCAATTAAAGGAGATTTGCTATGAGTGCTGAGGGATTTTGACCTGAGCTGTAATCAGGGATGGATATGCATTCTTTTAAAAGAGGAAAATGAGCAAGAGATCATGTGTAAACAACTCTGCCAATTAAATTGAAATGGATTATCTTATCTGTGCAGCTCTGCTCAGAGAATCCCCACATACTCCAGATACCATGGAGAGATCTGAGACAGTCATTCAGTCCTCTGAAACAAGGCTCAGTGATGGGGAGATAGGCTGTGGTTCAGGACACATCGAAATCTTAGCTGCATTTGGTTATTCCCCTTCCCCCATGAAAAAAACAAACAAACAAACAAACACGGAATTACAAATGTAAATACAAAAGTAGGCTCAAGCTATTTTTACCAGGCCCCTACATGAGTCCTGATGCAGATCAAACTGAAGGTTAGGCACAACAGTGAAACATGCTTTATGCAAAATCCATGCAGTAGATCCCACCATCACTGCACCACGAGATATTGCTGGGAGACCCAGCTTGCCCAGGCACACACTCACATCCTGATAAACAATTGCACATATTACACCACACCTCAAAACACTGACTCTCAATTTTTCTGTATCATAATCTCGTTTTGCTGCCAGATTGCCCCCCACTCTCCATTCTGACATCCAGTCTGAGAACCCATACCCAAAAGCAAAAGTAATTTCTGCAATCGTAGCAAAAAATTTGATATGGACAGATGTACCACTACTCCTGCTCTGTGTCCCTGCTCACAGCTCATTCTGAGCTGTGCTTTTTTGAAAATCCCAGTTCTTCATAGCTCATATATACATGCAAAAATGCAGTTTTACAAAGAATGAAGAAATACTGAAACAGAGAAAGAGAAGACCCATTACAAAACCATGTTCAAGAAGCAACAAGGAAAACACTACCGTGTGCTTAGGGGAGAACAAAAACTAAAAGGGAAGAACAAAAAGAGGAATTTGGGATCAGGAAGAAAAATTTAAGCAGCAGCAACTGAACAAGATAATAACCGTAAGAGATATGTACTTGTTTACAGCTGCTGACAGGAGAAAGTTTTTAGACCATTTTATGCTGGCTGCCAGACTTAAGCACACAGATTTTCCATTTGCTCAAAACTGGTCTACTGTAGTCTGGCTGGTTTTGGAACCAACAATCTCAACACATCACAACCACTTTTGTGCAGGGTGAAGAACAAACTAAAATGCCTTTCTATGTCCATTCTGTCAGCAGATCAGTGATCTCAGTGCCATGAAAACAGCTGCACTGAGAAGCCCAATGAAGAAATTCTGCACAAACCCACAGTGGATGGAGCACCCCACGTGTCTTTGTGCAGCAGTTCTACAGGGCTTGGCTTTAGCATCACTGTCCAGGTGCTGAGCCAGCTCACATGGGCAATGTCAGCATGTGCAGGTACCCAGGCCAATGAACTCTGGGTTTGATGCTAAGCTTCTAATTTTTTCTGGCTCTTGGGGTGTTTTTGTACACGACGTGTCCCTCTATACCGTCATCATCCAAAATTTCCCAGCCAATTACTACAGATAATTGACTGCACATAACCTGAACAATCCATCAGAAGTTTTAGTTTACCTCTGCCATAAAGGACAAAGTTACATTTCCTAATGAGAAATGCACATACTATTAACAAGTCTGAATACTTCCTTGGCAAAATTGGTCACAAAGGATCCCAGTGTGGAGTAGCTTAACTTGTGGCTGAATTCAGAGGTCTGACATTTGCTCACTTCTAATTCAGGCAACACACTTTACTCACTCTTGCATAAGCAAACATAAGGGACGTCTCACGCTTTTATTTATCAGTTTACCTCTGTAAAAATGTTAACAACTAAAATATTATAGGAAATACTACAGGAGCGATTCCTCACGTTCCATTAGCTTTCTCTGTGTAATTTTTGTTGTGTCTTTATAATACCACAACTGTGCCCGCGGTTGGCCTGCTCTGAGCGCAGCCCCCAGAGAGCAGCGTGCGCAGCACGGGCAGTGCAGCCGCAGCCCCGCCACGGGGACAGGAGCATCCCCTGCCCCAGTGCACGCCGACTAATCGGGC
>NW_005054300.1:12633728-12648149 GCF_000277835.1 Geospiza fortis
CGGAGGCGCCGCCGTGGCCCCGGTGCTGCTCGGCACGGTCGCGGCCGCGGCGCTCCCGACAGCGCGGAATGCGTGGGATGCTCAGGAAAGCAGCAGGTTGGGATTGCCGCTGCTGTGACATCGCCGGCGGCAGCCTCCCGAGAAACACAAACACGCACGGTGCAATTTGCTACGTTAAAGCGGTGGAGGAAATTGTAGTAGGAAGCCAGAATGGGATGTGAAGCCACATCACAGAAACATTTATTCTCAGGGGTGGCTGGAGGAGCGGACAGCAGTCAGGGAGTGCTATTACACGGTCCTGCTTTTGGATCTGCTGTGGAGAAAGAACCCACCACGCTGCAAAGAGCGAACATTTGGGACAGGTTAACATGATCTGGGACCTGGAGCAGTCAAAAGGGAAAGCAAAGGAAAAGCACGTGCTCAGGGAATAAGGCCTCATGTTGGCAAAGTACTGCTTCCCATCCTGCTGTCAGAGGATTGCTGGCACCTTGTGAATAACTCTCAGAAAACCCTCAAAAAGGCAATGCAGTATGTAGATTTGCTGTACAGCAACATGCTCCTCTATTAAAAAGTTTGAAAAGCTCAAAAATCACAGTTTATGGACACATCTATAGAGGATTTTAATTCTTCGGCTAATCAATTTGCACCTGAAGCACTGGCCAGACTTCTGCAAGCCTGTTAAGCCCATGTTAGCAGGTGAATCAAATAACTGAAGAAAAGCAGACAAAGCTATGAGCAATCATATCTTAGCATGCTTCAAAAGCCTGTTCTGCCTCTGGCTGACAGCACCCCCACCTCAGCAGAGGTGGATGAGGCAGCTGCTCCAACCACCTGCAGTCCCATCTCACAGGTCTGTGCTGCCAAAATCCCCAGCAGCACATATTTAACACGTGATTGCATTTCTGTTGAGATAACCCGAACACGTGCCACAGCGCTCGCATCAGATTAATATCACCCACCCCCCTGCCTGCAGCCGTCCCAAAGCTAGCGTGGCAGCAACAGGTGATGCCCAGTCTACCACAGACCTTGCACTTTCCAAAACAGCTGATCAAATCTGAGCCAACAGAAGGACTATGGACTATGTGGCAGCTCAGGACTTTGTGTCATCCAGTGCTACATTCTGTGAAATGGGATTTACCATTTCAAAGTACTATTTGATAGTCTGGTTAAAGAAAAGATAATTTCTTCCTCAGTCCAACCTATCTCAATTACAGTGAGGGAAGGAAATCAGTGACAGGAGGGTATGTTGTACACTATAGTTTGCTACACAGGCAGAAGAGTATCAGCTTAAAACTCTAGTTAAATGTGCCTTGGAAGAAACTACCCCAAAATATGCCCCATCTCTCCAAACCCCTCCTCAAACCACCAGCACAGAATTCACCTGCTTTCCTTCTCATTTCACCACAAAACAACTCTCCATCCCACTGTCCTCACTGCCTTTCTAGCTACCTCATATGTAACTTCCTCTACTCACTTGCAAGACACCTCCAACCCCATCTTGCATCTCCACTCTCTTCCTCACACTCCAAACCACTCCGAGTGCTTGGCTTTATGACTCCCATCTTCCAGCTTATCATATTGCTCTGTGCCTACCTCACTCAGCATGTGCTATCCCTGGTAACATTGCACTTCACTGAAGCAATTTCTCTTTCTTAAGGTCACATAAACCATCTTTGCCTGGATATTCCATTTAATGGCTCAGGCCTGTTTCTTCCTAAAGGGAAAGCTGAAGTAGAAGATTAAATGTCTTGCTGTTTCTGTTGAGGCTCAATATAGTCTTTGTAATAGGGATGGAAGATTTTTACTGATATTATAACAGACTAGAAGGTGTTAAAACTTGCTAACTTACCATATATAAAACAATTTCAGCATTAATACTTTTTGGAATGAACAAGACTGAAATCTGTTTACAATTCTTTAAAACATTTAAGACTATCTATGCCAAGTTTGGGCCTTTTTTATACAAGAAAAATATGCTAAATCTAAAGCAATGAATTTCAAATGTCACTTTAATAGAACATATCCTTTTTTGTATAAGTAATTTTTGCAGTTTATTTTTAACTAGACGTGTAGCAAGAAACAAACAAACAAACAAACATGCTTTCTCCCCCGGGAACAACCATACGGCAGTAGCACTGCTCTGACTCTGATGTAACTTATAGCACGTTCCAGTGTAAACAAGCCTCTGAAGCAGAGCCCTGGTGCCATTTTTGCAGGCTGTGCTCTGTTGGTATGAGCACTACTCTTTGCCACAGAAGCATGAAGGAGAAATAGACCATGATGAGACAGTATTTCATTGCAAGTACTGGCCAAAACCCAAGTCTGCCAACATGCAGTTGTATGATGCGTTAGCAAAATGGTTTTCTGTGAATAAACGTCATCCTGCCCATCCATTCAAAGATATTTATGGTAAAATTATAGAAATTGTAACAAATTAGGCACAGCCACCTTTCCCTCTCCCTCATCCACCAGTGCTTCAGAGGACCCTCCTGTAGCACAAGAAACCTTCAGAATGAGATTTTATTAACTTAATTAAATCCATCCTTTCCTTGTAGCCAGTCTGCCTTAAAAACCACAAACATATGCATTTTTGTTTTCTAATACTTGTTAAGTACCTAAGAAATTGGCTTAAAATTCTTTAGAGTACTTCACACCAACCAGTAAATTCCTATTCCTTACCAGCAGGCAAAGAGGACATTCTGGCAGGTGAGGAGTTCTCAGGCACTAGGAATCTCAAGGGAAAAATTCATAATCCTCCACTCAAGCTGCTTTAAGTGCCCCCAAAGGATCACCTTTCTCTACTCTTAAATAAATGTATACCAAACCCAAATAAACAAGCATTCCAGGTGCATTAATCTAGAGTCCCAAACCTTTCAAATTCTCAGGCAAAAAAAAATCATCTGTGATGTGTAGCAGCAATACCACCTTAGCTTCTCTGCAGCACTGTTCATCAGTCTCTTAAAGCAGTTTCTGCAGAGGTCAGGCTTATCATCTGCATGGACAAATGGGAAAGCTGAAGCACAGAGCACACACCTGGCTTATCTGCAGTCACCCTGCAAAGCCACGGCAAACCCAAACCAGATCACAAATCCAATCATTAGTCAAATGCTCTGTTTGTTTTTCTACATTATCAATTCCCCATAAGTAAGAGGTAACAATTTTCATAGTAAAATTGAAAGGATATTGACATTCAGGGTCCAGTTCTGCTCATACCTCTCCTCACATCTCATAGATACTATAAGCACAGGAGCATCCTGCCAGGCCTTTGTGCCACTAACCCAGCAAGTGAGAGCAGAGCAATCCTAGTTTAAAACAAAATCTACTTGGGCATAAATAAAAACTACCATGAATTACAAGTCTCCCACAGAGTAATCCACCTGTGTGGATTATCATGCATGTGCATAAATTAGAAGGGAACTTAAAAAACCATGCTCAGACACTTGTCTTTGGCAGGAAGATGGCAAAACTTCATTTAATAGGATGAATAGATTTTAAACAGCTATAGCAGAGTGGGAAGTAAGGTTCTGGGAATATCTCTGTTTGATAGTTCAATACTGGAGCTATTACAATGCAGGGAAGTATCATTCCTAATCCCTGCTGTCAGCTAAAACATAAGACATAAAACAGGCCCATATATATGCTACATTAAATATTCTTGACCTGGGTGTTAGTCTGACTATTTCACTTTCAACAAGTGTTTAAATTACTCTTATCCTGGTTAAAAGAGTTCCTAAAAGCAGGGGATGTCACCACTAATTTTATGAGTACCTTCCTACTGCTTATAGGCTCATACTGCTACATATCTTCAAAGATCATCAAGACCGGATTAACTGCTTCAGGAGAAATCTTACCTGATGAATGCTCCTGCCTCCTATGTCAGAAATGAGTGCAGAACATCTCTTTGCTCCCGAAATAGCAGGAGCCATTTCTTCTGGGCACGAGCAGATTGCCTTTAGTCACAGTAAAACGGACTATAAAACTCTTACCTTCTCCCTTTAAACACTAAGGACAATTTTTTCCTCCTGTTTCATCAGGCGGCAAAAGTAATCATCTCTCTAAGCAGCAGCAGCTGACACCTATTTACTGGGTAATTGCTGCAGTTAAAGGGGATTAAGCACAATGAACTCGCTTTCAGCGATAAGGCAAAGCCACCCCCTCCCCTTTGCCACTTCCCAGACACACCTGGGAAGAGCTCAGGGGAACGGAGGCCAGCGAGGCCTGCCAAATGGGGGCCGCATGCTGGCTAGAGCCCCTCTGCTGCAGGCAGTGCCAAAAGGAGATGTGTCCCCGCACAATGACAGCAGTGACTGTGCCGCACACGAGGCCCGTGGGCAGCGCAGCCGGAGAAGCCCCCGAGCGCCCCCGTCCCACCCGGGCCGGGCAGGGCTCGGCAGAGGGCTCGGGCAGCGCCTGCTGCAGCCTCACGGCTCAGCCACCCGCCCTCAGGAGCAGCTGAGATCTGCACGGTGGGAATAACCGAGAAAGGGCAAAGCAGCAAAGGCCCGAGCAGAACAAAGCCTACCTAATGGGGCACACGTGAAATGCTAACAATGAGAGGCAGTATAAAAAACAAAACAAATTAAATCCAACTAACTTTTAACTTAAGAAATGATGCTTACACTGCTAGACCTGACAAGTTCTGTGCCTCTGCAGAAGCATCCCAGCTAGGACACAAAATACACTAGTTAACAAATAACTAAGTCATAACTTGAGATCGGCATGTTTACATCAGGCAAACCAAATAGCAAGATAGCTTCTCCCACAAGAAGAATCTTAAATATTGGTGAGGAAAACAAAGACCAGGAAAGGAAGTAATAGCATAGACTTGCCAAGGATCAGGCTATTTGGAACAAAAGCAGAATTTCCCTATTATCCCTAGTCTGTCAGGGAAATGCCATAAAGATAATTTTAACAGGTTCTGTCATCCTTTTGTTTTTAATGCTAGTATTCTCCCCTCCCCCCCTTTTAGGTATGGTACCACTTAACTTTTTAAACATTACATTTTAAATGACACAGGAAAAAAAACCTCCTCTGTCAATTGATTCTTATCCCAGAAGTACCAATTTCATATTGTTCAGGAGAATAATGTGACACTCCAAACTTTACACTGTTTAAATGTTATTTTATTAAATATCTTCAGTTCAAGGTTTCATTGTAACAAAGCTATGAAGGTTCTACCAACATTCAGACCAAACAAACAAACACTAGCTAACTTTAATTATTTCTATATCATGCAAAAATTCTGCATCAAATGCCTTCCATTTCCTGTTTAAAATGTGATATTTATAATATATATTATATAGATGCTTACATTAGCCCCATAAGAGAACATTAAGAATGCTAAAGGTGTACAGCTGTGTTTGATAATGGCCATACCAAGCTAAGGTTCTCATTAACTTAAAAGGAAACAAAACAAAAAAAAAAAATCCAAAAGAGTTTGTCTCCAAGACTGTGCAAAAACAAAAAACCCAACAGTTCTCTTCTTTTAAATTTTTTTTCTGAAAGATGCATATACTTAATACAGAGGGTTCTCTTTTTTAACTATTAATAATTATCAGGTAAAGAGACAAGGAAGATCAGACCGAAAGAAGGCATGCATAATGTTTTGTATTTATCTTTTTTAAGTGGCATAACTGTAATCTGTTTGCTTTCTTTGTGGCTTAAAAAATTTTCTGAATGAAATATCAAGGCTTTTTACTTTTCCACTTCAGTCACTGTCTTCAAAATGTTTTGAAATAATAACATCTAGTGTTTGCCCCCCCGTGGGTTCAATCCCCCCCTCACTCCTCCCTTGGGATAGCAAAGGGAGGAAGAAAAGGGTGTTTGCTCAAATAAACCTGGGAAGAGTGGATGGCCTTTTCCTTCATCAGTGGTTAGCTGATCTAATCCTGGTGTGGGATAGCACCTCTCCAATAAAGGGAGCAGAGCGCTATCTGCTGCAAAGTGACAGCTCCACTTTGTGCAACAGCTTTAATTGTCTGCATTTTATTGAATAAGGATTAACATTCCAAATTCTCTTTCTTCTCTTCTATAGTCTGCTAAAAGATTGCCACACACTTAGTACGCTGTCACAGAAATCATTTTAACTGTCTCTAGAGATCCAAAAAATTATTAGGGGTACAAAAAATTCAGGTAAAAGCCCATCCCAACTTCTGCAAGTGATGCCTTCCCTTGGTCAAGACAAATCCAGGTCTGCCAGAAAGGCCATTTTCTTCTTGGGGCTAGGCTCCCTCCTTGGTAAGGTCAACAAAACACTTCCCTATCTCCCACCCAATGAATAAGGGAACTGAACTCCTTTTGCAGCAAAGAAAAGAAAGGAAAATGAATTGGCCCAAAGGACGAACATCAGATCACGTGTTCATTCCCTTTCCCCTCTGCTTCATGAGGTATCCTCTAACACCCAGAGGCAACACGGGGTGGGGGGTGGCCTGGATTCCTTCAGCTACAGCTTTTGAGGTTCTGATCTGATAGTTTTCTGTGTTACAACATCACTGTAAAAAATAGAAAAATTACCCAAATAAACACTAGGAAACATGACACTTACAAACATCAGATGGTGGGGAGAAGCACCTGGCTGGGGCTGCTGGCTCCCACTGCTATTTTACTGGAGACCAACAAATCATACAGGAGGCCAGGTAACCCCTTTAATTCTACGGGTGCATATATTTCAGTATAAAAAACACACGCTATTTATGCCTCATATAGGAGTGTATGTGCAAGTTTTCATGAAGAACATAACACTAAGTTTTTTGTCTGCTTCCTAAGGAACATGTGTTCTGCAGCACTGTGGATCCCAACTATGCTACTAAAAAGAAAAAAAATAGAAAATCCCATACAAATACCCTCTTCCTCTAAAATCTCTGCTCTTAATGAAATGGTTTTTTATTTTGTTAAATTAAATAAGCTGGCTTCAAAACTCCATGTTTGTCCAGGTAGTGGCTGTTTCTAAAACCAGTATCACTAAAGAGCGAGCTTCTATTCAAGTTAATTAATTGGGTTAATAATGGGTTACTTAAACCCATTTTTAAATCCCTACTTCCATCTTTAGTTTTAAATCAACATTCCATTTTGTTTTATTTCTTAAAAAAAAAAGAGGAAAAAAAAAAGAAAAGTCTGTTTTGGGATCCAGCAGCCGAGCAACCAGATCTCCATAGCGTTCTTGCTGTGCAGAAATTGAAGAAACAGGCTGAAGTCAGACTGCTGGGCAACAGGAAGAGAAGCACCTCCTCTCTCTTGAACCCCAGTCTTCACACTGGCTCCTCTGGGGTCTCCTTGCCACCTCTCACCGACTGTAGCTGCAGCACAGCCCGACTGTGGTATGAACTTCCACATCGCTTTGCGGAGCACAGTTCAGCCATCCGCTGTTTAAGCCGCCTCCTTTCTTGCTCTCCCTCTCTCTTTCTCTCCTTCACTTTTGCTCTCCCCCTCACTTCATTTCTGAAAGATGTTCCGGCTGCTGCCACTTTCTTAGCCCTGGGGGAGGGGGCATGTTGGATAATCTGTCATTTATTTAGCATTATTCCTGTTTTTTTATTCTTTTATACAAACAACATGTCTTTTTTTTTTTTAGATTTAAAAACACCTTCGTACAGCAGAAACAGACACGATGGATCCATGGAAAACAACAGAAAGGCAGTGCCCGGAGCATCAGATGCATGCAGGGTTTCGTGCATTTGGCTGCTGCCTGTTTGTAATTTGTATTTATTTTTTTAATGTCAAAACAGACATGACCGTTGCTGTCACTCAGGCACTCCAGAGCTGCTTGCTAAGAAGATATTGCCCTCCAGCTGAGTATCTCCACAAGTTGCTGCGGTCAGGAAGAGGTAGTGTCCACCCAGAAAGGAGAGGGGAGAACAGGATGGAAGATGGAAGGAAACAAAGTCATATATTAGCTGTACACAATTAAAAAACCACATTTTCTACAGGTTATTTGGTGTAGGTAGAAACCCCTAACACAAGACAAACTGCGGCTCATGAGGAGACTTCTAAAGGTTAGAGGCACTCACATTCCCTTCCAGGGGGCTGAGAGTGCCAGTGAAAATTAAGTAATTGCTTAACGTGCTGCTTTGGACAGCCCTGAGCCCACCCTCTCATAGCCATGACCCAGAAGCTGAAGAAGTTTCCTAAGGAGTGCTCAAAAGCTCTGGTCCTAAGGAACATTTTCTGCCTCACTTTCCATTGGCTTTTGCCTTGAACTGAAAGATAATTATATTTTTGTTAGGGTTTTCATTTTTCAAATCTTCAGTAATTTTGTCTCTGAACTTACTTAATATTTAAAAAAATGTACGAGCTTCTCCACAGTTTTGTGAAATTGTAGCCCTAGTGACTGCTTTTAGCAAAGGCCCTTCCTAGTTAACCCTCATGTGCCAAATTACTGGATTTATTTTGATCAGTTTTAAGTCTGGAGTTTTTTCATGTCTGTTTAGCATTATCCTGTCATGAAAGTGTAGCCAAACTCTTCTTTCTACCATTTCTTAGTTTGCAAATCTTAGCAGAATCTCCCTTATAAAGTCTTCTCCCTTCTTGGTTCCCACTCTCTCCTTACACAGAAGTCCTCTGATTAATATCAAACTTTTTTTCTGGCTGCAGTTTCCTTTTCAGATGATTTACCCAGAACTGAACTCTGCCTTCCAGGTGAGAAGAAACCACTAATTTCTATTTAAGCATTCTTATTCGTCTCATTCATTCTTCATCCTTAGCTTTCACTGCACATGGGATAACACTACTCCAAAATGATTCAGTGCTTTCAGATGGGGGCTGCCCACACTGACCCCATTTGAAATTGCTTGTGGGTGGGTATACCTCCTCCAGAACCCAGAAATGCACGCAAATACTTCAACTTCTATTAGTTTACAGGGTATTTTTAAATATTGTTTTAACCAACATTTTGTGGTTTGGAAATACTTTCTGCTCTGCAGTTTTCAGAAACCCTCCAGCACATACTTTTGGAGGGCTTCAGCATTTCCACAGCCAAGAAACATACCTCTTCTGCAGCAGACTTTCCATTCCTAAATTTCCTCAGAAGTCACAGGCATAGCCACTGAGCCATACTGATCTTTAATTTAATAATTTCTTCTGCATCATTTTGTGGACAGGCATCTCTCTCAACATTTCTGTGATGAAATCTGATGCAAGTTCTTTTTGTTTTCCTGCAAAGGCTTTTTCTTTCTCACTGCCTTACTCCCTGGAAATTCAGCTGATTTTCCAGCTCCCTTGAAGCTTCCCTGCTTCTGGTGCCCCCAACTGGCTTCTTCTTTTCAAATTCCATCTGTGACCTCTGCAGCTTGCTTGTGATAGTTCACATTCCTTCCCATTGCCTTCAGTAGGGTTGAATACCTCACAACACATGAATATAAACTGCTCTTGGCTAAGTACCAAGTTGTTCACAGAACTAGGACTCAAGTAGCAGCTATACTTGAGTGGTTCATCCTTAAATGACCACATAAAAAAAAGGTTGCCTCCCAGTTGGAAATGTTTGTTGTGTTTGCCCTTAAATAGAAAATACTTAGTAGAAAGGTCCTAAGATTAGGAAACTTTGGACTATAGAATGGATATAATATATATTTCAGCATAAAACAAAAGGATGCAGAAAGACTTTGTACATCTACATTAAGGCAATAAACAAGAATGCCTTAATGCTGAAGAAGAAATTGGATCTGATGTCCTTCAGGAGCAAGCAACAATCATTTTGTCATGACATATTTTAGACCCAAAGTTTCTTCCAATTATGAATTGTGGCAAGTTAATTGGGGGATATTTTAAATCCTCTGATATTACTGTTTGTTTAGATTCTTTTCCCCTCTGAGTTTTCTCAACATGGTACATTAAATACTTTTAGCTTATCAGAAAATCAGTAGTAAAATTTATATGAATAAACCCTTACCCCTTATGGCACAGAAATTGTTCTGTATGGATTCTACAATATCCTTTCTAGAAGATGACATAATCATCAAAAAAGTCCTCTGAAATGACCCCCAGCATTGAAAGGTAGATGTGAAAGGGCCAATCTGCACACAGCATGAGACACTCTTCCTCTCTGCTCCAGATTAGCCATTTGTCCAAGCACAGACCTGAGCACCTGGGAGAAAGCACAGCTGCTACAAGGGTACCTATGCCCAGGAACAGCTGTCTGGCAGATGACTCCCATTTGTCAGGAGTGGCAGATAACCCTACTGAGTCGAGAGGACAGGACTTAAAGGAACACCATCTACAAGCCAAAGTGTTCAGCCCTACAGACAACTAAATATGGTTCTCTGACAGCCAGCTAACTAGCCTTGAATGCTGAATTCCCACAGAGAGCAGCCTCAGCTGAGTGTGTGATGTACTCATACCCGTATGTGATCCTCACTGGAGAGGTGCTGCAGGAGCTCCAGAGCAGTGGTAGTGCACATTGAGCCACTTGCCGTCGCGGCGGTGCCAGACGCGCGTCTCCTCGGACTGTGTGGTGCGGGGCCGGCCCTGCCCGTCGATGTACTGCGTCAGGCGGATGTAGGCGATGCAGGCGGCGTCCTCCCCGATGACGTGCACGTGGGGGTTCAGGATGGTCGTGTGGATTGGCTTGCTGTTCTTCGACAGTACTGGCAGGACATGCAAAACCATCGGGATCATTTTACAGCTAAGAAGGAACAGCATCCCACATTCTCCAGCCTCTTCTATATTCTACTCAACTTTCACTGGATTCTGGAATACCACAAAAATTGGTCCTGCAATTTTTCAGGAAAAATCCAAGCAATTCTTACCCCTATCACCTGTTGTTCTCCCTAGGAACTGTACACTTACTGCCAGGAATCCCCTGACCCCTTTGCCCCCACTTCCTCTGCTGCTGTGTTTTCAGTTATGGGGAAAGATCTTGCAGTGACAGAATATCGTTGCAAAGGAGTCCGTAAGAACAGCATTAAACATGAACAAACCTCAGAGAAGTGTTACAATCACTCCATAAATAGGCTGTTGAGAGAGACAAAGTCTCTGCATACTTAGAGAACTACATATTGCCCATATTATGGACCTTGACCTAACCCCCAAAATAAAACAGATTGAACAGCTCAGGATTTAAATTTCAATTATCTCATCCTGTGGAGACATCTAGGAAGGGAGACAAATCCCACAGTATAAATGATAGCATTTCTCCCAACTCTTTCCTGCCCCAGGCTGACAAGGTGACTCTTGTCTATGTAAAAGGTTCATTAGGTGTTAGAGAGCTGAAACCATCCAGGGAAAGCTCAAAGCAAAAGCATCTTTATGCCTGATCATTCAGTATGTCTACCCCAAACATACATGTTGCTTCCACCAAAATCTGACCATTTTTTTCCATATTCATATCAGTAAGAACTCCAGTGAGTCAAACTTTTAAAACTCCTGCAGTACATGCCAGGTACAAAACATTTTCACCTGGCAGATGGTATGCCTAGAGTGAAGGGATGTGGGGGTTAGAATTGAAATTGTTGCTGAACAGGCTTTTTAACAGAAAGGCTGCTGGCTTTTATGAATGCATCATAACCCAAGCACAATCAAGTTCCTGCTTATTCTGATAATCAGTAACAACAAGGCAAATTTTCCTCCCCAAACGTGACATAAAGAAAGTGTAGAGAGAAAGGTGTTAAGAGTTACCAAATCTACCCACTCACAGTTTTCAAAGTAAAACTTATGGAAATCCATTCCTTCAACCAGGTTCCCCAGTGCTTCAGGTTCAAATGAGGTCAAGCCAGGATCACAGATTTTTCTGCAAAGAAAAGCAGCACAGGTTTACAGTTTCATTTGAGCCCAAGAGCTATTCACACAGTGAAGTGCTGGTATGCCATTTGACTCACACCCTGTGTCCACCTAACTACATCTCCCTACTTCAAGAAGTAAATTCCTGAAGACTCAGCCTTACTGTAACTCAAGGAGCCAACTAGATGGCATTTCACATGAAATCAATTTCTAGGTTACTGACTTTCCTTTTATTCTCTTTCTGCTCTTGTTGCCCTCCCCTGCACTTTTCTTACAAACCCAGGACATTTTCCTATTATTCCTCCTGTTTCTTTTTGCTACCTGACTTGATATTTATTTAGAGCTCTACTACTCCATCCCTTACTCCTAACTGATGTAGGCTAAGGATAAAACCCTTTTACCATCCCTGACTGTGTGACAGCTCCTCCTACCCAGGAGCCAGAGCATCACTTGCACACAAACTGATAAACAACCTGTCAGAAAGCATCTCTACTTACGTATAAGCCTCAAAATCTCCATTGTTGATGGCCTCTATCAGCTGCTCTGTTATCTTAATGATCTCTTGCTTACGCACTGTGAACAAGAAGAAAGAGCAATTTAGCTGTGCTGAAGAGTTCAGTAGAAATATGAGGCTAGTGGGTGCTTCCTACAAGCAATTTGTAGAGCACCATTAGTCTAGATCTCATAGGATGCTGCTCCCTGCACTCTGGAGATATGCAGTTAAGACAGCCATCCACATGACAGTAGGGGGGCAGTGGTATGAAAGGGAAATGGTGATCCCATAATGCGGGGAGTAAGAAAATAAAGAGACCATATTAATTTTATTTTCTTTTTTTTCTTCTAGAAAGGTCAAAGGCACCAGAGGTGTCTCCTAAATGACAGCCAGAGCTGCTTCTGGGGAGTCTGACCAATGAATGTCAGTGGCCTGCCCATGTGAAGTAGTTGTTTGGCAGCTTAAGACATGGAAAACCTTCACCACAGTAGCCATATACAAATGGCCACCACACAGATCAAGCCAATTGGAAAGAGTCTCCCAACAACTTGCCTATCACCATCATCAATACCTCAACTGCTGTGAATGCTGCAAACAAGCAACTGGGACATGTAGGGATGGCTTCTGCAAGCTAGAAGGATGACAGCAGCAGGATGGATGGGTTGGATGAGCAGGTCCTAGCTATGTCTGAGAGTGCACACTGTTCCTCAGGCAGTTACCTTCTGCCAATCCCTATGGCACAATTCTTTACAGCACTCTGACAGCACTGCCATTAAGCCAGCCCAGCACACTGGACTTCAAGATGAATGAAGACAAGGGCTGTCTATCTACTGTTGTTTGGCCCCCATCTGGCCAGCACCTCTGCATTCTCTTCTCTTTGTTCTCCACAGTAGATTGTCCAGGCCCCATCCCCTCTGCAGAGCTCCATCATCCATGCTGATCTCAAGACACTAATAACATTTACAAAGTTTCAATTAGGTCTGTTAACACAATTATAGTCTATGACTACTGTGTGCACCATACCTATGCCTGAGCCTATATGCACAACCTCACATCTCTTCAGCCTTCTCCACACCTGTAGGTAGACCTTCTGCAATCGTCTGCACATTATACAGTCATTTAAGAGGTTCTCTAGCATTCTTTTCAATGTTATCAGATAATATACAATTCCTACCACTAGAAGTGCCATTCTTGTGCCCTTCAGCATCTAAAATATATGTGTCTGAAATGGAGCCAGTCCCCTGACTGCTCTCCCTTTGGGCCCTGAAGCAAATTGTGCTGGGACTTCTGGGAAGTCTCATATAGGCATCTTAGATGCCTACCATTAGGGGGATGGTGTTTAAATCAGGACCTACTGACCTACTACCCTTAGATGTTCAAGTCAGGGAAACTGGATTCCATTCTAAATGCCAGAAGATGCTACTCTGAACTGCTCTCCCCCTTGGCCATGCACCTCATCCCACCATTGGTAAGTGCACCCAAAGAGCAACAAGATAATAATCTCACTGGCTATGAAAGATGTCTGTACCCACTCTGGAAATCACTTGAGAGAATTTGACTACAGAGCCAGCCTCAGAAATCCCTCAGATAGGTGACATCTGACTCATAACAATAAGGTGGCTGGTTTTTCTATGCAGGCTGTATACACTTCCACATGTGAAAAGATGTACACAGGGATTGGGTCAAAATGATACAGTGGGCTATGTCCGTTGTTAAAAATGTCCTTACAAGCAAGCCGTCTGGGATTACTTTCACATGAAGAAGGGCTACTTGTTGGACCTCCAAACCATGCACCACCAATGTCCAGAAGATGGAGTGCACGGGAAAGGCTGCATTTGGGATGAGTGAGGGAGTCTGCAGTCCAGAGTTACGGTCTGCTGGCTCATCTTAAGGAAATCTGCATTCCCTTCCGAGGCGCCTTGATGCAGTGCCTCGGGCTTGTCCTTCAACACTAGCCCATCCCATCAGACTGTGCTCATCTCCTGGCCCTCACTACATGTCTCGAGCTAGAACCGGCACACGGGAGGTGACCGCTCTGTCCGAAGGACAGAGAGCCTCGGGATGTCCAGGGGGCGGCATTGGCGCCTGCCGCTCCCGATGAATCCGCGGGTCCTCCAAACTGGCACGGCAGAGGCACAAGCGGGAGGCGACATGCACCAGCACAGCCATCGAGCGTGGCCCGCGGCTGCTCCACCCTGCTTTGTGCGAGCCCAGGAGGC
>NW_005054300.1:12648287-12667088 GCF_000277835.1 Geospiza fortis
CGGACGGACGGGGTGAGGGACAGGGAGAGAGAGGAGGGAACTTTACATCTAGGGTAACTAGTGTGAGTTGCACTACTCCACTACTGCTACCCAGCTGCTAACTTACACGGTGCTCGGTTAAGTACAAAGGGAACTACTGGAGTTAGCAAAGGCTCCGACCGAGCACGCTCTAACTCCAATGTCTGCCCTGGGCTGTCCCAGGCATGGAGCTTCTCTTCACAAGACTGTGTAGCTGCAAAACAAATGTAAGCGTTAAAATAATAAACAGACAAAAATTAGAAAGTAAAATAAAAACCAACAAAGAAGTACAGACACACACAGCCCCAGCCCCGGTCAGCACACAGATACATCCGCATCCCAGTAACTTCTACCTGCTCTCCTGCCTCTGTCACATCACTTGGGCCACACACTGCTTGGCAGGGGCCACCCGGCACTGGTGCAAAAAGCACAACAGGAATTGCACCAGTGCTGGAGAAGTTTGAGGGCGACCTAAAACAGTGGTCGGAGTAGTGACAGCAGCACAAGGGCAAGTACAAGATGGGGTTAAAGAAAGCAGGGATATCCAAATCACTGCACATCTCAGCTTGGAGGGAAGTGAAGTGGGAGAACACTGACCCACTTGGCAGAGAGGTGATTCAGCACTCCTCAGTGTACCAAGCAGGGCCTTGCTATCAGCAAGAGGAAGGAATTAATAAGAGAGCAGTGATGGACAGCTCACAGCAAAAAGGACTTCAGAAGAGATCATTTCCCTTCCATTCTAGCTAGGCAAAACACCTTTCCTATTGCACCTTACAAACCAGCGGTCTGACATCCTTTGAGCTACTTCATACTTTGAGCTACTAACAGAGACACTCCAACTGCTGCATCATATGAGATACTGGTACTGTGTGTAGAAAACCAGGGAAATACCACAGGAACAGACAGAAGAGGACACATCTGGTTCTTCCTTCCTAGAGTGACCTGAACAGAATCAAATATTCCAGATGTTCCCAGCTCATGCTAAAGATCCTTCTACTATTGCTTTAAAGTCAGGCAGCTAGTACAGTATGTGTGTAGGAGAAAGGCTGTGAGTTCCACCTAGATTTTCTCCAACCTAATAGCTTTTTTCATATGCATTTTTCAGAGTTTTTCAGCCACAGGCTCCTCTACAGAGCTAGCAAGTTCAGGAGATATCAAGCAGAATTTACCATAACTCATAGACTAACCATAGTACCAGCTAACTGAGCTGAAGACAAACACACCAGATAAAGCTCATGACAGACAAATGCTCTTCAGAGCCAAAATTATCCCAGACTTTTCACTCAAAGCACCTGATAATGGATTAAAAAATGCTTTGGGGTCTTTCAGGAGCCACAGCCTCCCTTTCAAAGCACCTTAAAGTAGTCTGAAAAAATGGTTTTTGTTCCTTTGGTACTTCTGAGCATCATCCATGTCAGAAGTCCTCAGAAGTTCTGACCAGTGAGACTGAATTCAGTCTCATGCATTCCCTCCATAAGTACATAAGCAGACCTGCACCACTGACCCCATTTACCACAAGAAAAGCTAAGAGATGCAGTGACTTGCCCAAGGAAACCCCAAAAGGCAATGCCTCTGCACAGAACTCCACATCTCACCCAGATGAAAGCAAGAGAATGAAATTAGCTAGGATGAGGTTCTGGTTTTTGGTTTGTTTGTTTTTTTGTTTTTTTTTCCAGAAAGGGAATGAAATGTTTGGAAAATTTCAGTGTGCAAAGGAGGGTATTTTGCAGGAAGGGAGATGATTTCTTTGTATTCTGGAACACTGGAAATGGAAAATCAACACATTGGAAGGAAGTTGAGGAAAGGAAAAATCTTAGGTAAGGAGAAATGGGAAGGGTGGAGGAAGGGGTGAGAAAAAGATGCTGTGAAGCACTGCACCCCTGGACTTACTGGCTGAGAAACAGAGAGAAAGCTGGGACTGCATGGACTCAGTCTGTGTTTTGCTCTCACTGTGCCTCCGTCCTTCAAGCACTGAGCTGCCGTCCCCGGTGGAGAGAGGGGGAGCTAGCATGGCAGGGAATTAAAACACAAACACAAACAAAACACGCAAGTTCAGTAAATAAAAAAAGAGAAAGTAAATAGGAGAACATTAAAGAAACCACAATGCTGGGCACAAAACATGCAGGAGTATCCTCCAGGGCAAAGCCAAGTAGACAGCTCGACAACATGAACCTGCTGTGCAATTTAGAATGACACAAGGGCAGGGGGGCGGAGGAAGAACAACGACACACACTGCCTTTAGCCCCACCACAGTGGAAACAACATATCCCCGAGGCAACTGTCACTGAAGGATAAAGATAACGTCCCCTACAGCACAGCAGAGCTGATCTGTGTATCCTGGTGTCTATTTAAAACAAGAAGCTGGCAGAGGAACTGCACAAGCACTTCCCTTTTCCGAGAGTCACGGCTATGCAGAACACTGAGAACTTCAACACTCCCAAACCTTTTGGTCTACTTAGTTTTGCTCAAGTGCTTGCTTATCTTAAAATGTGGAAGGGCAAGAATTGAAAAAGAACACTGGTGAATACAGCTACACTTAAAACTGGAGAACTAAAATTACCAGAGCTGGCCACAGCACAAATCACTACTGTGCAAATCACCATTCAAACGCTCCCTTCTATTAAATCATAACAAAATTTTCTAACCTCTGCCAAAAAAACCAAAACACAGTTTTGATCTGTAGCAATGTAGCCATATACAACTCTGTACACTGACCAGCTGCCTTTCTTCCTACACACCTTCTGTTCCAGTCCTAGACTTCTTTTCCTTGTAGCATTTGTATTCCTGACTTACAACACCCATTGGCTCAGCTAGCTCAACCATGGAACCTCTCCAGAATAAAAAGTGCCACAGGAGACAAGGTTCTGGACAAATACCAGCTCTGGATAGCTATCCAGAAGAGCTGATAAATCAAATTTATAACTGCACTATGAAACCCATCCAGTTCCCATCACTCAAAGCCAGATTCCTAAACCACAGCTTACTCTTTGGCAAAAAGGTGGGAGCTAGAACACTGTCCTATAATGAGGCCAGGTCTTATCTCAAACAATCTGTATTGCAGAGCTCATTCACTCACTAGCATGTGTTTCTGCTCCCTGTGATTCCTTAGAAGAGGAGCCAGCAGCTTGTGACAAGCCACAGGAAAAGCATCAGGAATTACCCCACTGACAGAGGCAGACATTGCTGCTACATCACAGGGTCAGCACTGATTTTTCCCTGTAACTCAGATAAACTACATGGAGAATGAAAGAATAGCTCTGCCTCAAAATGCAAGTTATTAACACATTTGTCTCAGAATGCAAACTACCTTCAACTATCTCAAACTTGTTTATTCAGGAAGATGTCTGCTCATCCTTCGTTAGGGAGGTTAGGCAAAAGATAGCTGCTCAAACAACATGAGCAGATATGGAACTTGGAGATCCTTCATTTAAGAGGTTTACAAGCACAGGATATTTATGATATGGTCACTGAAAGATATGAAATCTCAGCCTCTCTCTCTACTGATATCTCAGTCAAGGACAACAGGCTCAGAATGATCTTCATCTTAAAAAAACAGACCCAAAGAGAAAAAATAACAAGGGAAGTGTTTGCATGTCACAGAAGATATTCCCAGAAAGGGGTGAAAAGGGAGTCTGAGTAGTAACAGAGAGGTTTCAACTCTCTGTAATCTACAGGGAAGCAGAAAAACACAAGCAGAGTTCAAACCTCAAGGGACTCGTAGGGATTTTCCACACCTAGAAATGAACTGGAGATGAACAGATTATGATATACGCAAGAAAAGAATTCCAACTCTGAGACAAAAACAAATTAGCTCAGTGTTTATATACCACAGAGGCCAAGTCAGACGATTCCCCAGTGCATGGTCCCACTGTGACAGGAATGACAGCGTCATGGCGAATTTATGAACTGAGTCAGACACAGAAATCTGGGAAGCTAGTTCAAGGCAATGATTGAATCTCTAGAATCCCTTGCCTACACTTAGCTGTATTCGAAATTACAGGCAAAATACCTACCTTTCAGATCCTCATCTTCAGTTGTGGTGTTACAGCTCTCTGTGGAACCCTGCACGGCAGAACAGAGCATTACCAGGCATCAGCAGTCAGGAGTGAGCAAATAGTTTGATTTCTTTGTGAAGAAAGATGGGGAAAAGCACAAAAACATTGGCAGGGATGGAAGGGAGAGGATGATACAAGGAAGATTTGAATGTAAGCAGGCCAAATACAAAGCATAACATAACAGCATCTCTGCTCAGCTTTTGCATGTTCGAGCTCTTAACCCAGAACTTTTACAAGTGTGGAAGTTACCAAACTCTGTCAAATTAAAGCTAATGAGAGTTGCTTCTGTTTAGAAGAATATCCACAAGAAGCTAAAGAAGGGCTCCTAGGCTTTCTCAGAGAAAGTGTCCAATTGCAGAAGAAAAAAAAATTGTATAAGTGCCTGTATCTCCTTTTCTATCCCACATATGAAAAAGAGTGGTGATTATACACCACAATAGGAAAGATGTGTTACTATCTGAACAGTTGTTTTTACTCAGCCTCTTTCAGAGATCCACAGCCATATAACACAACCCTCCTAGTCTATTGTCAGCAGTATTCAGGAGCATGCTACAAACCAGACATTGGAAAGGTAGAAACTGAATTAAGACACATGAAGACAGGAACAAGAGAGAAGCAGAGGTTTTTCTAACAACACTCCCATCCCTTACCTTTATGCCATCTGTAGCATTATGGACAACAGTTGTTTGAGGCTCCTAGGAAAGGATGGAAGAATCATTAAACTCTAGTTCCAAAGCATTCTCTAATTCACTTTCACTCCCCAGCAAGTGGAGAAAAGGTGACTGACATTAAAAAAAGTCAAATCAAACCACGAACTCCAAACAGCACACGTGTGCCCGCATGCGTGCGCACACACTTCCTGCACAGGTTTCATTAAGAGAGAGGCTGCACTAAAGCTACAGTCACAAGGAGACAAAGCCCCCAGCTTCCCTGCAGCTGCACCCAATTCCCAATTCACTTCCAGTGAACCAGGCTGCCACAGACACCAGGGGGCAACCAAGCAGCCAGTCTGCACCCTCTGCAGCCATTCATGAGGTAATGACCCCTCAGGAGCATCCTCACTCGAAAATGCTTCAGAAGAGGAAAGGGGAAAGAAAGGATAGTACTGGGCTGGGGCCTTTGTCTCCCAGTTTTTTGGAAAGGTTGCTCGGTATTTTACCCTAAAAAAGGGACATTCATAATTTCCATAATAAAAATAGTATGAGCCAGACCACCTCAATGCCTCTCAGAGAGGAGTTGCTAAGGAACTGTGAAAAAAGGCACATTTTTCTAAAAACCTCTGAAATGAGCTCCAATTTCAACAATAACCATATTTAATAATTTAGAAAGGCTCTCTCCATATCAAAAACATAATGAAAAAACTAGTGAAAGGAAAGCAGAAAATTATGAAGTGTCCCAAGAATCCTTCATTCTACAACAAAAAAACCCCAACACCAAATCCCACCCTCCCATGCCCCAAAAATGCCAAATCCAACTCTCCAGAGACAGACAACAAAGAGCAGCTACCAGGCCTATGGGCGCTAACTAGCTCCTGCACTCATCCCTTCATTACCAGGACAAGACTTCAGGATCTTGCACCATCTCCTCCCACTGCTGTTCTTGCTGGGTGGCTCAGCAAGGGCATCAGGGACAGCGCTGGGCAGTGCTGCACACTCTCCCATCTGCCTCTGCCACCTGCTGCTCTGCTGCCTGATTCCACGGGTACTGAGGCAGGCCACACACCCAAGCTGTGCCATTCAATGGACTTGGCACTGGCACTGTGCTGGCACTGTAGAGCTTGCACACAGGCCAAACAGGAAGTGCCAGCCCAGCAAGTCAGTGAGTTGCAGGAGATCAGCCACTCAACTGAGCAGGCCAAATAGGCCAGCAAAGGATTCTTCTAAAAACCCTTTGTCTGCCCTTTCCTCTCTGGTGTCCTGAAGTCCATCCTCCATTTCCAGAGTGTTGGAGAGTGGATGGAGCTTGACACTCTCTTCTTCAAAACCATCCTCCCCAAAGCCAGCAGGAACAGTATAACAGGACACACAGAACTATACAGGGGTGGCACATGGGGAAGTCCAGGCAAGCTGCGATCCCCACATCCAACCACAGCTCTGCTCAGCACCGCCATCCCAAAGCCTGTGAGGCTGTGATCAGGCCCCACAGCAGCACAGGGACACAGACAGAACGAAGCCAAAACATAAGCTGAAACAGAGTGGCACAAGCAGCACTCGGGAAGGGTTTTGGGAGGAGAAGGGGAGAGGACAGAATCAAAATTAAACCAAACAGGAAAAAAAAATAGCGGTTGGGGAAGATACCATGGACGTCTGCACTGGGGGTGTTTCTTTTGCAGTGCTTACTATACTGGTTTTGTTGTTGCTCTGTGGCTGAGACAGAAAAACATGGTTTTAGTTCCCATGCTGGGCAGCAGAGGCAGCAAGAAAATGACAGTATTGCTTCAACCCCAACCACCTCCTCAGACCCGACCCTCCCCACAAGCTCAGTCACCAAGAAGAGGGAGGAAGGAGGAGTGCTGCCCCAGTTTCTGGACATCATTCTTCCCCCACAGGCAACAGAAGTTGTAAGGGGTGTACCCAAATTCAAATGTAAATGGACTGCTAGAGCTATAAGGAAGGAAATCAGAAGGCAAAAAAGCAGCAGCCTAAAGGGGTGGAGAGAATCCTGCAATGACCACTAACAAAAAATATCTGGTGAAGGAAAATGAGACATGGCAGCTGTCCTGAGACAAAGAGACTACAGAAGTGAGAGACACACAGTAGTCATGGTCTCAAACAGGGCACAAATGGGAGTCAAATCTGAGGCGTCCCAAAATGTACAGAAACAGTTCTAGGCAAGAGTTCCAGGGAATCTATTGAGCCAAGTAAAAGTGTGGTCAGCCCTAGAAAAGGTAGAGAAAAAGTAACATATGATATGTTGTATCCCTGCTATAACCTGAACAAAGAGACTTCAGGACCAAAATATTGAAAGGAATGGGATTGGGACATAAAGAAAAAGCCATATAGTTCCACAAGTAGGAAGTTCTCTGGATGACGCTCAGCAGCTTTTCATCTATCCCCTCTTCAGATTCTCTTGTAGCTGTGGCAGAAGAATAAAATCTCCATTTTCTGCATTCATACAGCACAACAGTGAGGCCATCACCAGCTTGCTGAAAAGAATCATCCCACTGAGTCATGCATGTCAGGAACCAAGTCTATGTCTGTAGGAAGTCAAACCTATCCATAACTACAGGGTTCCTAGCCCACAAATCCAGCACATGTGTGACCCCCACACCAGGCTACGATTCTTTTGCTGCTAGATGCCAGCAGCAAGGTCAAAATTGAGTCTGCAGGAGCCTCGCTCCCACTCCTCAGTTTATAGATCAGGGCACCTGATGGGAGCTCACAATAGTGTGCCTTTGTTGCAGTGGCTCTCTATCCCACTCAGAGAGTGCAAACTCATACTGCAAAACATCAGGCCCTCATCACCACACCACAAACACCACAAAGAATGGAGAAGTCAAATGCTAAGCTGGAAAACATCTGCCAAAGGTATAATTATGTTAACCAGTGACAGATCTTATAAGACTGAGACTTAACAAACACCTACTAACAATTCAGCTTTTCTTCACAAGCAACGAGTCTTGGCTTAACTATCCATTTTGGAGAGGGAGAGAGGAGAAACAAAAGACGAAGACAGGGCACATGGAGAGGGGAAGAAGTAGAAGAAAGAGAGGCAGAAATGAACTCTTTAGAAGTCTGTGGGAAAAAACCCCAAACATTTACACTCAAACACCAACCTAAGAAAGGAGAAATACCACAGAAATTATGGTTTGCTGCCTCTTTCTATACATCCCTGCATTGTCCTGAGACTCTGGCCTTCCAAGAGTTTTGTTTTATGCATGTCTTTCCAGCCTAATGGCAGAAGAGATGACAGGTTGCTGTAGATGTCAAAGAGACAGATCAACCTGAAAAAGTTAATCCCAAGCTATTTTGTGGCACAAGCTTCTGACAATGGTCCACCTCTCCACACAGCACTGAGGCTTTTGTACTTCTTCAGAAATAGTCATCTGAAGAGATGCAGAGATCTATCTTCCAAACCTCTTCCAATGAGAGGAAGGTAACCCATTTTTCTTAGCTCACTGGGATAAGAAGATAAAATTAGCACAGAAGAAGCTATACAAAAATAATTCCACTGTTTTGGAAGGCTTTATAACTAAGGCCAAATGAGAAAAAAAATCAACAAAATGACCAAAACCTAAACAAACATCCATGAAGCCACTGTTCCAAATAAAAAGTTGACAACAGCCCGTTAGGAGTGTTACGTTGCCTTATAAAGTGCAAAGCCTCATATACTCAAAGCACACAGCCTACCCTCCAGTCTGCACTGAGCACCCAGCTCACCCACAATATTCTTCCCCAGCCAGTGGGCTGAAGACAACCAAGTTTGCTAGTCCAGAATTGGATAGCATTTTACGGCAGGATAGTGCCCCAATGAAATTGGAGGCAGCTGAGCCTGCATGTTTTTCACAGCTCTTTTTCAGGTGAAGGAAGGTATCTGACATATTGAGCTTCCTGCACACACTCACATCATGTGGCCATCTAACCACATGCTCTTCCCTGGAAGAAGCCGGCCTTTCCTTCCCAGAGGTGCAGGCAGCACAGCCAGCTCTTACCCCTCCTTCCCCCCCGGCTGCCAGCCAACATCAGTCACTGGCCAGGGTACAATCCTTGGTAATTCTGTACTACACAAGTTAAAAGAAGCCCATTCACCTAAAAAAGGTGCTAGGTCCTTCTTAAAATCTGTAACACAATTCGTTTTGGCACAGCAGTTGGCAACATTTCCTGAGCTCGACAACAGACAGACAGACAGACAGGCATGAGCAACACACAGGGTGCAAGAGAAGGAAAACAGACCAGTGCTCATATTGTAGGGACACACACACGTAGCCAACTAAAAGAAACGAACTACCAATACATGGGCTGTCTCTGGTTATTCAGCCACTTTCACTGCTTCCATGTGCATGAGCAACACACAGGGTGCAAGAGAAGGAAAACAGACCAGTGCTCATATTGTAGGGACACACACACGTAGCCAACTAAAAGAAACGAACTACCAATACATGGGCTGTCTCTGGTTATTCAGCCACTTTCACTGCTTCCATGTTTTCAAAGGCTGACGCTTACGTGGTTTACATATCCCAGCTGCTTTAAAACAATATGCAAAGGGAATTTAAGTATTGCTGGCAGTGGGCAAATTTAAGAATTGCTGGCAGAAGGGCAAGAAAGGCAAAGTGAACTTCTGCCCCACATAAAGGCAGGGCTGGTGAAAAGTCAGTCACTCACTTCAGATTTTCCAAGCAGTACTTTGGGATTACTTTTTTTCTGGGTTTTTACACAGTTTTAAGGTGTCATTGAAGGAGGAAGAGGAGAAATATCGTACATTACAAATAGTAATGTAAAAACAATTATTCTGCTGTCTTGGTACTGTAACGTTCCCACCTCTATCTGAAACGGAAGAAATATTTTCTGCTATTTTTCTGTCCATAGGAGATAATACAATAACTAATTCTTGTCCTTTGGTTACTGTTAATATCTTGGTGTTAAAGCGTGTCATTGGGCTGTGTATGACTTCTGACAATATGACACTGGCCAATTTCCTCTTTGGACCCTTGAGAGTGGATTTGACTATTTATTTAACAAATTCTATAAATGTCAAACACCTTGATGGATGAAAAAGGAAATGAACAGGACAGGGGGGCAGTTACTGGGTATTTGGTCATGCTAGGATACACAAACAAGATCAGAACAAAAGGAAGTTTTGGATCATAAAGGCTCTGAACAAACCTTTTCAGTAAGTATGCTAAAAAAAGAAATGACCGGGCAGCTCTGAGCTGCCCAGTGGTGCTGTGCCCACACATTTCATCTGAACAGTGGAGCCCCATCAGTCTCTGCCACATTTGGAGTGACTCCCAGTTTGTTCTACACTGCAAGACTTCTACGAAAGATGACAGCACCAACACCAGGCAAAGCACCTGTTGCTCTTTTTGGCACCTCTGCAACAGAATGACAAAGCCTCCTGTCCAGGAAGGCACACACCTGCTCTGCTGAGCCAAGGAGAACCTCTGTCTTTTTTCGTTTCACACTCAGAGCAGGCAAAGTCAAACTGAATTGCCAGCAGCTGGATTTTCTGCACAAAATGGGAGCTGTATGTGGCCAGAGGATCACAGAGCCCTTTTTGTGAGGACATGGACCCCTGGGTGCACACTGACCCCCCCGGCCACCCCCTGGCACGGACATGCTATGTAGGGTGATGAGCACAAGCCGAGCGTGCATGGCATGGAGAATGGCGGAGGCACGAATCGCAGGCAGCTTACGGGAGGTGCTCACCATCAAATGCACACTGGAGCTCAGATGAGAAGAAAAGCACAGAAACTATTCACACATTAGTGTGCCAGCAAGGGCCCCCCTGCCAATAATGCTCCCCTGAGGCAGGTATAAGCAGCAGCAGAAATGCACAGACACGGAAAAAAGGAACAGAGAGAAAAGTCTCCATTAAAGCACACAACTACACACCAGAGGAAAGGGCAAGGCTGAAGACCCCCATCTCCTCAAACACTGAGGTCAGAATGTAGGTGCCCCTCACACTGATATAAGGGGAGAACAGAGAGCAATATATGTGCACAAGATGTGGGATACAAGGACGTGTCTCTCTGTGCTCTCCCACCTCAGAAAATGGGGCAGCTTCCCCAGCCAAAATGAAGAGGTAGGCAGAAACCCCGTGTGTTCACATTTGGAGAACGCAGCGTGTCTTTGCAACTCAAATTAGAGGGTAGGGAGGAGGCCACAACAGAAAGGCACACGCAGGGACTACAGAAAGAAGAGGGAACTTGTGTGCATAGCATGGGGAAGAGAAAGACTCCCTCACATGAAATTTGGGCCTGATTGGAGAGGTAATGCTCAAACAAGAAAGACAGAAGCACTCAAAAGCCAGAACACTGCACTCTCAGATACTGGGAGAAGAACAAACAGGTTCAAACACTACTCAACTTTCTTGGACTCTACTCTTGTTCAATGGCATCTTCAGTCATCTTCAAAGACACCTTCACACCAAATTGGAGTAAACGAGGTTCAGCATGCATTTCCCTCCTCTTTCACTAAACTCTTAGTGTCATCCAGTTCAAGCTAAGCCTGGCAGGTCTTTCACCATTACAATGCTATGCCTTCCCCTTGCTGTCCCCATGTATATTTTCCATCTGCCCTCCTCCTTTGGTACTATCTAGGCTATCTGCTGCTTACTACAGTCCAGCCCACAGAGTGGTAGCACAGCACACCTCATGTCAGTCAAAACCCACGATGGTGTGGGCTCAGCCCTGCAGCTCTGGACTCCTGCACACAACCACAGCACCCCCTGGAGTAGCCTGTGAACAGAGAACAGGCCATGGAGCTGTAGCTCCCCACTTATACACTTACTGAGCCTTCACAGCTCTTACCTTGAATATTGCCTTCATCCCTGCTGTCCTCAGAGCAGAGCTCAAACACACACACACACACTGGCATGTGTTTGAAAGCAGAAGTGCCCATGTTCACCTCATACCCAGAACCACATTCCTTATCACACCATACACAGTCACACAGGCACTGCATGACCAGACTCAAACTAGCAAAGCTTCTGCCTCATCTGATCTTTAATTCCAGAACAGACAGACTCTGATCTGTTCACCATTTGGCTTACAAATCTTCCATTTCATGGAGGCACAACACAGGGCTTGCCATTACATGGTGTACAAATTTGTGTTCCCTCTCATTTCTTTCAGGACAATTTAGCTTCTCCACAGGCTTTTCCTCAAGCTAGAACTAAAATAGCATCTACTACCAGTGCATGAATACAATGCTTAGACTGCCATCAACCCAGAGAAATCCTCGTACACTATCACAACAGGGAATTTGTGGAAATTCACAACAATGAAAAAGCAGTTTTTATTTTTAATGCATCCTGTAAATTGCAGCAGACAAAAAGAAACTATATGGATATTGAGGTAAACCTGTCTCTAAGAAAGATAATCTCATTTGAAATTCATACAGACTTCCAGTAAGTTACAAAAGAAAAAACGGACAGAAAACGTTAAGATACAAGCAAAAGGTTCAATAGGAAAACAATCACCCTCCTACACAGAGGCACAAGTAACACTGACACAGGAGGAAACAGAACCCTCTGCAGATCAGAACTTAATTAGAGTACAAGCTAAATTTAAAACAGTGTTAGTCTATTACAGTGCATGATGTAGCGTAGAAATCCCAGAAAGCGCATTAATACTATATATACTATATTATTGTATTAATAATCTATTAATTATAATATATTAATACTATATATACTACATTATTCTATGCTATACTATGGCTACTATAATAACACAGGGAACAAAAGCTAGGTTGGCAGTATGAAAAGGGCAGGGAGTGAGGTCTGTGTTATGACCAGAGCATGAAAGTACTACAAAAACAAAAGACAGGTTAGATAATGCCAACATGAGGCACTGGTAGGAAGTGCTAAAGCATCAAAATTTATTAAGTCAGATCATACACAAGGAAGTTACTAAACCAGATCAATCTCCCAGTACATCTTAACAGCTGCATCAGAACCATCTATTGTTACCTTCCCAAGGTGACTAGCTGAGTGAGCAAAGCTTTTTGTTCTTCTTGTAATGTGACTGCAACTTAGCAAAACACAGAACCCTCTAAGAACTACTAGGCAGGGCAGAGATGTCCCAGGGAATGAAAAAATTGTTAAAGGCAGACACAGCCTATGGTAAAGCACCTCACTGATCACTTGAAGGGTTGCCCTACACCTGAGTGACCAAACATTCTCCCAAAGCACTACAGACAACAAACCTAGGGATGAATATTTGTTATAGTTCTATTTTTATTATGTGTGTGAATTTTAGGTGTTCATCTCTCAAACAGGAGCAGATTTTCTACAGTGAAACTTAAAGAACAGTCTTGCTTTAGGTAACAATCAACAGAAGTCAGCAGGTGACAGAAGACAATCTGAAGAATCACTTTCTCTTCAGCACGGCAGCAATACTAGAAACAGTGAATGTAAATCATTCCACAGCACATACTAAAACATACTATAATAAGCAGAGTGGTCCCAAGCAAGGTCCCATTCACAGTCCCAGGAACTTAACATGGCTATTTTATTTTTATGACAGCTTTCTGTGTTTCCATCTTCTACATGCAGTTCTCCCCCAGTCTGATACTGACAATATTTATGTTAAAATATCATGCTTGCAGCAACTCATATTTCTATGGATAGGATAGTCATTTCAGAACTTAAGGTAGGAAAAAAAAGTTGAACTAAAAGCAGATCATCATAGTGAGAGTCATCTTGAACCAGCAAATTTGAGGTCCTATTTCTACTTCTGCTTTAGCCTTTTTGTGTGATGCTGAGCAAATAGTTTAATCTTTGTCAATCCATCTTCTCTCTTGCCCTTTTGTCAGCTTGTCTATTTAAATCGTAAGCTAAGAGGCAGGGATTTTCTGCTTAGCCACCACTAGCTAAGCACACTGGACCCTTGATCTCAATTGGTATTTCCAGGCATTACAACAATGCAGTGAAAAAACTGACTGCATCAAAGATGGATATAATGTGCTACTGGATGTCAGCACTTAAACAGATCTAAAGCACTCCCCAGGTGTCTTGCATAACACAGTTCAGCACAAAACTCTGCTGTTCAGATGAACTTGTGCTCTCCCTGTTTAGCTTCACCAAAACAATCAGTTATACTTTAAACAGTATGGCTTTAAGATTATAACAAGTCCAGATACAGAGATAGGAGCATTAACTCCTGTTGGTCACTGTGTGAATGTTACTTGACACTTGCAGATTTTATAGGCTGCTTTACCTTGCTACTGTGCCTTCTCTGTTTAAGGCATGCTTTCACCAACTGCTTCCCAGCAGCCATGCCAGTTTACAGAGCATCCTTCCTTCCCCACATACTCTTTACTGGGCAAAGGGCAGGGAAAGTGATACACATCAGGCATAAAATGTACACTTACTGCAATATTTCTTACAAACAGCAGAACAAATGGCATTTGGTACCTCTTTGCAGTTATGTAACACATAGGGCAGATTTTAGAACATTAACCTTGTTAAACCAAACAAATGGATTTTTCCTCTTTCAGTCGAGTTCTCCTTTCAGCTGCGCTATTCAGCTTTTACTGGGAAAGAAAACAGAGTGCATGTGGCAGAAAGACAAGGTAGAAAATAACTGACTTGGCAGAGCATTGCAAGTGAATGCTGTTAAAATCTCCTGCACCCCACAGCATGCTCCACAATTTACTATCCACATAGTGTTACAGTGGGCCTGAAGAACATTATTGATATAATTTTGTAAATCATAGTCACAAACCCAAGTGGTCAGAAGTAAACAAGAAAGAAGAAAAGAAACTGACAAAGAAATGAGAGAAGGATCAATTAAAAATAATTACCATTACATGCTTAACTGAAAATAAGACTTAGTGCATTAAAAAATTCTGATTATAGAAATGGGTCTTACAGGCCCTGCTAGAACTGGTAACACACACAACTTCTCACACCAGCAGGAAGTAAAATACCCCTTTGGAAAAAAGGGAACATGACTCTTTCAAGTGCTACCCAGAGACAAAAAAAAAGTCAGCAGTGTAACACTCACTACAGGGAGCCCAGACCCTGACAAGCTTAGAGGAAGGACACTCAGCATAAAGGGTCCTTAATCTTCATCCAGATGTTTACCCCAGCCCACTCCTTAACCCCTCTCACCTTGCAGTAGATGACAACTCCACATAACAGTCATAAAGGGGAACAAGAAAGCAAATAAATCTGATTTGAAAGTATCTAAAGTAAATTTTTTAATGGTAGATGCACAATGTTGCTCATAAATTTAGAATCTTAAAAAAATACCTGGGACCTACAGAGATGACCACAAGATAGGTGGTATTACAGGGGCTCTGCAACTCGTCACTAGTATCTTCTAGCCTCACTTTCTGGATTTGAAAGCAGAAAACCACATTCCTTGGGGAGAAAACTTGGGCCTTCCTGCTGCTACTCCAACAGCTTGGATCCAAATTCTGCTTGAAGAAAGTGAGTGCAGCACTACAAAGGTTTGGTGAGCAGGCAGAATTTAAGATTCAAGGCAGTTTAAATCATTCATTATTTAAGATAATGGAAAAGTTCTCAAGTGCCAAGCTGATGAAATATCTACCAATTAGCAGAATTAGTACTTGAAATAGAAGCAACAGTGCAAAATGAAAACCAGGAATGCTTCAAATAAAATTTGGAAAGGAATTTGCTGGAGCGGGCAGTCATATCTATGGAAATTTATCAAAATAACCCCAGTGTGGACACACTAGTATTGGAATTTTAAAAAAGAGTATCTTTCCTGTCCTCCCCTCCTGATTTAAACGCCTCCCACTGCCTTCCAAGATGGTCTGATCCAAGTAAAATGCATGCATCCTCACTGCTTTAGTGCTAAACTTTCTTCAGCAAAGGATTTGAGCCTATTTGAGCTAGAGAAACAATAATTGTGCTTTTTTTTTTAGTATCAGCTCAACACAACTCACGCTAGATGCTCCTATCACCTCGTACGACTACCAAATCATTCCTCTCTCATTTATGCTAAGTCAGCAAGTACATGCTGTACCTTGCATCAGAAATTCACCAACACACATTTTCATGGAGTTACTGGGAATAAAACTCGAGAAAGATGTATATGTCTCACTCAAGCTTGTGTAATACTATGTAATAGAAATTCCTACTATCCTTGTCAAACAATGTGGAATTCTAGCACAGTCAGCTCTGAATACCAGCCAAAAAAAGGGAAAGTTACTTTGAACAGAAAGTAAATTATCACAAACTGGTGGTGCTTTTTTCTCAATGTCTTTAAAGCCATTAAGTTTTTCACTAGTCTAATAATCTATTTGTGGAAGAAATACTCTTTCAATTCTTATCTTCTTTGTGGATATCTGTGACAACTCTCTTATAGTGCATAGTCACCCTGGATCAGATAAAACCAATGAAGAAACTGAAATATATTTCCTCTCAAATCTCCATAAAGAGTTGATTTCCAAAAACGTTGTAAGAGACAAACAGAAAACTCTACAATCAAACAAACCAGTCTTCTTATCTGGAGGAAACATGAGAAACAGGCTAACCAGATGGCATGTGGTCAGCAGCAGACTCCAGTTAGAAGTACAGCATGCAGTGCTTGTTCTAAACCTAGACTGGATGTAGAATAATTTATATAGGAAGTGGGAGTGAAAAGGATACCACAAAACTGAAAATCTGGTTGGTGTTCAAGCCACGGTATTTGTGCTCTGCACTACTGCAATGGGCAGAAAATCATTGTTTGCCACAAGTAAGACCAGATGCTCTTACCTCAACCAGACACTGGCACAAGTTGTTTGTCAGAACTGTACAGGGTGAGAAAGTGAGGGGAGCTAAAATTACGTGTTCTCTGCATAAGGAGCAACATGTGACAAGTATGCTGGTCACAATGGTGAGGCCACCAACCAGACAGTGACCAGCACAAAGCCTGTTCTCAGCAGTCAATGGGTCAGTACTGTTCCAACAAGCAAATGGACATAGCAAAAGACTGCACTTCAAATGGGATGCAGTGCCCATTACAGTAGGGCAAAGAAAGAGATAAGCATGTAGACACTGAAATCCTAAAACAGAAGTGTTAAGGATGTCCTACTAACACACACAGCCCATTATGTATTCTCTGTCTTGTCCAAGCTTAGCATTGGGGGAAGACAACTTGTACTTTTAAACGTCTGTATTACTGAGCAGAAGAGTAACTCAAACAGGAGCTTTAATAAGAAACACATTATTTATTTCTGAGTTTTAACACTTACAGAAATGAGGACTCAAAATCCATACCTGAAGGTAGACACCATTTAGGGAAAATGGGAAGCTTAAACACCTCTCCTGGGGGCCCTCAGCCCAGGGTGAACATGAGCAATGCACCTCATGGACAACACCAAGGTTCACACTGCAAAGCCAGACTGCTGTAACCCTTTGGAGGGAGGAAGCTGCATGGACTCTTCACTGCAGGTCTCCAGTGTCCTGCAGAAGCAGCAGTTTCCTGAGGACAATCTCATTCACCATGAACAGAGAATGCTATGCTCTCTAATATACCTTCCATCTTATCAAAGTATTCAATTACACATTTGAGGAGCAACACATACTGCAAAGGGATGAAGAAAAGTAAATCCAGAATTATCCTTTTCACAGAGGAAGACATTGTGTACTCCATGAACCAAACACCACAAGCTTTCTATGGAGCTGGAAGGCTCTAACATACAGGCTCTCCTTGTAACTACATTACCAGGAAGTTGTGCCTCAAGATTTATGTGTACATCCTTTGTCCATTTTTTGAATATTTTAACCCAAGATGTGACACTCCCTGAAAGCTTGTTACAAATCAAGAATCCTAAGAAGAAAGCCATTTTTTATCTAGATAGGTAATAAAACTTTGTAGACATGTTGATGCCTACTGGTTTTTCAATTACCTCTCCCCCACCTTGCTGGGATTTTGAAGCAAGCACCTGTTGGTCCTCATTTCACAACATTAGGGATAATCCATTCTTATTCCACTGGAATTCTACTGTAATGTTTTAAATATCAACAGATGCAACAACTCTACCACACTTGCTGTATTAGTGTGCAGGTGTTCAATGCACGTCTGTGCGAGAGGCAGGCTGGTGCAATGGCCAAAAGCTCACTCTTGCAGGCACATATCAAAGACAAGAATCCTAGGGCAGGAACAGCATTTTCACAGAGCATTTTGATCCAAAAATAAACAAACCCCAAAACCTGGATGTCAATAGGGCAGAATACTGCAGAACTGTAAGAATGCATGTTTTATTAGAGGAGTCCCGAAAACAAACACAACTCTTCTAAAAACACCTCTTTTTCCAGCAGCCTGCTTGTACTGTGAGCCCTCTGGGAACAAAGCCTCATTAAAATGGAAAAGGGCTCAGAGAGCAGGAGAGAACAAGCGTGCTGGTCCTACAGTATGAATGTCAGCCCCCAGCACAGGGAGAATGAAGACTGCCCACAGTGCTAAACCAGGAGATGATCTGTTCCACCTAACAGCTGTGGAGAAAGGTTTGGTCTTCAAAGGAAAATGCAAGCAAATGAACCCAACTCTTCTTTTCCATGTGGAAGACAATTATCCTTCAGAACAGTTAGGGGAGGACCATGCTCTAGCCTATAATTGTCTCTCCTCCAGTACCAGACAATAAAGGGCTGCTGCCTGCAACAACAGAGCCCTGGCAAGGGCCTGTGTGACCACCAGAAATAAATGATGACCATGCAACACAAAGAGTGACATTGAAGTGGGGGAAAAAAAATTCCTTTCAGAAGGGAACAGGAGAGTGCCTCAACTTCAGGCACGTAAATTGAACTTTTAACACAATCCTCAGTTTCCGTTCTGTCCAAACATGAACATTTGGAGGCTCCTCCTTCCCCACCCTTCTTCCCAGCTCAGCCTTCAACATCTGTCCAAGTGAGTAGACCAAGAAACTTCCACGGGGTCTGCTGGCTGTATCATCAGGCACTCACAATTGCTCTGTGCAATTTTCACAGTCAGAAGCACTGAACAGAACAGACTTGTCAGAGGCATGTGTAACAACTGGGCAAGTCCTTGGTCTTTCTAATCCATTGCTGACCAGTTCTCCATACATCACAGAAATGGGAAAAGGAATTCCTG
>NW_005054300.1:12667098-12723087 GCF_000277835.1 Geospiza fortis
TAGCTAGTTATGCATGTAAGGAACACTAACATCCCACCCAGGGCTCCATAACAAGACACAGGGCTGTGGTTTTACCGTGGAAAGGGACAGGCACCAGAGAGACTGGCTGCCTTCTGTTCAGATGGTGGGAGAGACAGTGAAATGGCAAAGCAAGAACTTACCTTCACTCCATCTGACTTCTTGTTCAGCAAGCTTTTGGCAGCTGTGGAGAAAAGCAGAAGTAGATCACATTTTGGTTTCAAGACTATCTTCTCTCTCCCTCTCTCTCTCCCCCCCTCCCCCAATTCCCTTAAGAATGCATAAAACTTCAGAAGGACAACCATCCTGCTAATTCCTCTCTAGCAGCAAGAGACCTGGAAAAAAGGACAAGTCACTCATCAAATTCATCCTGATAGCAGAAGGTCATCTATCCTATCTATTGGTCACCTATTCAGGCAAAATACTACCACTTTCACCACCTCAAGAAGACCAAGTCTGAAGTGGTAATTTAGAGCTTCTCTGTCAATCCCCCACTCACACACTGTGACCCCACCCAGAAGTGTCAGCAGTTACAGGGGGAAAAGAAACCTGTCTGATCTTTGCAACAGGATAAAGGCTGCACCTGTAAGTGCAGCCATTCACATAACAGATATGGTTTATAAAGGGGGTGCTGATAATACAGAAGCCTTTTAATTACGTTACTCACAGTTTCTCTGGGGATAGCTGGATAGCTAAAAGAAAGGGACTGAGAAAGTGCAAAAGGCAGCATCTGAAAACTGTTAAAAAAAGGAAGAATGGCAAAAGAGACAGGGAACTAGGCTGAATTTCTTAATTGAAAGATAAAGATGCTGTGCTGTGCTCAACTTGAACAACTGGCACTACCAATGAAACTGAGAGAATGATAAGCACACACAGAGAGCCTACAACAAATGCCTGGCAAAGGCATACTTGGGAGTGACAAAGGAGCTGCTTCATCTATTACAGCAAAGTGGTGCATTAACCATGACTGTCAACAGCAAGACCCCATCTACAACTTCAACAGATACAAACCATTTCTTGTCTACTTATGAAGAATGTATTCAGTTGTATCAACTTCTGTAAACAGCATGCAAGACAACTATTTTACCAACACATGCTATGGCTCTCCTAAGCAGCTACCTTCTGGGTCTGGGCACAGGAGTTTTAGGCACAGCAAAGATGAGGCCTGGAGAAAAGGCAAGTCCTAAGACAATGCTGACATGACTGTTGAAATTCCCAAAGACCTACACCAACTTGCAGAGAGCGCTCAGTCTCTCTAGAAGCAGCAACATTAGGCAAAAAAGGCTTTTGCAATACTTAAGCAACTGTTCAAATTTTATGTCAACCACATTTTCCACCCTGCCTTCTCTACAAGACCCTACAGACATGGATTAACTACACAATATTAGCTGAGTTGGTGCAAATGACTACAGGATCTCCTCCCAACAAAGATGTGGCACCCCATATAAGCTTACTAGAATCTTTGAATTGGTTTCCTAATTCTACTCTCTAATGCAAGTATAAAGCTAGATTACAATTTTGTTTTCATTCCAGCTCTCAGAAGCCAAGAACATTGGAAGAACCTCATGCAGAGGTTTTCTGAATGTGATGTGTCAAAACAAAGTGTTCCAATGTGCACACATGAAGGTGGGCAAAGCAACTCATCCGCCCTGCAACAGTCTCTTTTCTGAGAGTACACATATTAAAGCATTGCAAGACTGCAAGACAAGTAAGTTCTTGCCACCTTCAAGGCATGACAAAGGCTAGCTTGATTCTCCATGCAAGTGAGAAGGAGAACAATGTGACTATGGGGTCAAAAGGGATCCAGCATTCATGCCATACATGCATAAAGGCATCTCACACAAAAACTGCTGAAAACAAGAAACTGTTACGGCCTTACAACACTTCAGAAGGAGTAAAGGATTCTGCAACTTAACAAATATGCCAAATGGGACATCCTTGAAGTGGCAAAAAAAAAGCCACAATCAGAGAAGCAAAATAGTACCACCATATGTTCTGGGAACATCCCAGAGACAAGCGGGGAAGCAACATTTTTCACACTTTCTGCAGTTTTCCCACAACCTCATATTCATCTTTGTGGACAGAAGGCAGCTAAAATCACATCCTACAACATTAGAGCAAATTCAGCTGAGAGTCCCTCCCTGCACCCAGCACTATGTAATGCTGATCTGTGTTCCCTGGTGTAGCCTGCTCATCCAGCCTCCTTCCCTGATTGTACCTCTGCAGGGTACACACTGCTTTCCCACAGCCCTGACAGCATCCCAGGACTGTAGAAGGAAACTTGGTCTGTGGTGTACTTGGTTCATGCACCATACTGTGTTTATAAAGAGCTGGAGAGCCCATGAAATGCATTTACACACAAAGATGACTCAGGCACCTCAGACAATAGGGAAACATGCAGGTCTACCCACAGACCAATCTGTACAAATTACAAGACACAAAAAAAAGGGGATGCAAGAGGATCTTCTGCACAAGCAACAGACAAGACTTCCTGTAACAATAATCCTTTTAGAAGACAGGCAGATTAGCAAAGAGACAACAGGAGGGGAAATATCCAAAGACACATGCAAGCAGATTCTTTACTGTTCCTGAAACAGTCTTGTACCAATGCAGTAGGGTTTTTCAGGTGTGAGATGCTAGGACTAATTTTTTCTATCTTTCCCATTTCCTCTACATGTTCAAGGGATTAAATTCTCTCTTAACTTCTAGAAGTTAAGAGTTCTTCTAAAATAAATAAACATGAAAGCACATTATGCTAACCCAGTAACTTAAAAACACAATTCTGTTCCTGGCTTAACAAGAGACTCTTCAGTTAAACTCTGAAGAGAAACACAAAAGGCCTCTCCTGCACATACTCGTCCCTCTTCCCACATTTTTCAGTTCTGGCATCCATAGTAAACAGCTTGGGCTCTGGACCATGCTCCTGGCAGAAACACAAATCCTTAATGCTGAACTCATCAGCAATAAACACCAGACACTCTGGATGTACCAGAGCCAACGGGGGACTGAAGAGGAAATACTCACTCCAAAGACAGCCATGGATAGTGCCTTCCCCACTGCCAGCCCCACTCCTCCTCTTCCAGAGACAGCAACTCTTCATCCAGCCTGTCCCTGGGTTTGCCCTGTCCTCAACTGCCAAAACTCAGTTACATTTCTCACTTCAGTAAAGTTTCCAGAGAATTTTTTTTTGGGATGCAGGAAGAACATGGAGGCTGCTTTTATTAAGTCTGACTAACTTATGATGCTAGTCGAACAAACAAGCCAAGTTCTGGCTTCTAAACACAAGCATTTATACCTGAAGAATTCTGGACTTTACTAAGACTTCATAAAATAAAAATTGTATCATACCAACACAGACTTCCCAGTTGCAGCTTGTCATTCTCATATTCTCAGTTAAAAGAAAGTAATATTAGCTATTTCTCAACTTGATGACACTTCTGGGGTCACCACAAAGGAGCCAACAGTCGGTGTGCAGTCACAAGAGGCACTTTTGGCTACCATCACACACAATAACCATGAATGCAGTGTAACTTCAAGAATATCTATTTATTAAGGACAAACGCCACAATAAAAAGTATTCCCAGAGCTTTCCTGAACTTTAGAGAGAAGAAATTATTCTAATCATTTACATCCACTTTTGATGATAAATTAGACTCTCTGGCTATAGTGATAAACAATTAAATGAAGTAATGAAATCTGTATCACTCTAGGAAGTTACTAACTGCAATCCACTACTTTGGCAGGTCCACACTGTAGTAGCTGAGCACCATTCACTGAAACCCTTACTGTTTCTTAAGAGATTTAGTAGATACAGAGAAAACACTTAAAAACAACTTAATATTTCATTAAATGTGACTTCATCTTCTGCTTGGGAAATGTACTTTCTAGTGAGGTTATACTTATTTAGTCAAAGCTTTACAATTACCTTAATAATTTTTCCCCCTCTGTATTTTCATACCTTTGGATTCCTACCAGGAGATACCAATTTCTGGTCCTAAATCAATATCTACCTAACATAACACAGTAGAAACTTCACATAAATTACTCATTTCAGTTAAAGAAAAGAACTCAAATTTCAACCTGAGTATAGATATATATGTATATACATACACACACATGCACAAAGTAACAAAAATTCAGTTTCACACTTCTGGAAGGGAGGTATAAAAAGACAGCAAAATATTTCAGTACCACTTCAGTATTTGTATTATTTCCTCCTTGCTCTTTAGTCAGCTAAAAAAAATGTCTCTGTACAGGTTACACTAAATATACACAGGCATATTCAGGCCTTCTTTACTTAGTTAGAAAGAACTCGCCTCTCTCAACCTCACCCATCTAGCCAAAACCTCAACCCTGCACATTGGAGTGTTAATAAGGATCTGTAAGAGACATGTAACGAGTTCCAGTTATTGTCACACTCTGCCACAATAGCTGCCTCACAAAACTGACTTGAGCAAGCAGCGACAACCCAGAAGAAAGCTCAACATCAGTTAAAAATAGAGGTTTCAGGCATAAGGCATAATTACCTGCAATGTCTGCTTCAGGATCTATTTTGAACAGAGGACTTGTGCTGAACCACGTGGTAGAAATTAATTTCACAGTGTGAAAGCTTGTTGAACAGCTCCCCAAATTAACAGTTGCAATCCACTTAGGGAAACAGTACTAAGAATTTCACAGAGGCCACTTGTAAGTTGTGCACAAAAATTGGCTTATGGAGAAAAGCCACTTCTCAGCATTTTGTGATGCTCCTCCAGGCACTGTGGCTACTCCTAAGATGAAAACCAGCTCTTTTTCATCCTTTTACTCAGTTTATAGCAAGCCTATTTACAGAGTTTTATCTACATAAATGAGTCCAGGCACCCTTAAATATAGCAGGAGTCTCTAAAAACCTTGCCAACTCTCTTCTAGTAATAAATTTACATTTACTTCTCAGAAGATGATTTAGGAGTTTCTTGCATATGATCTAATCAGTTGATTTACTGACTGCACTTCTTTATTCTGTAAATGAATGCAGATCAGATCAGTGCTTGCTTGGATTATTTGAACATCTGAAGCCCCAAGTGAACACCCAAGTAACCCTGGGTATACCCTGGTGTGACCCTAACAATCCTACAGCAAAACTTAGATTTCATTGTTCTCTGTTGCAGCTGAATTAACACCTTACCAGAGTGTGGAGAGAAGCTACAAACCCCTTATTGTAATCAGGTTTCTTCTTCCTGACATGCTGAAAGGAGTGCAACTGTATCTGCTTTAACCAAACAGCCTACAGCTGGTCTGAGGTGCAATCTTCTAAAAAAACCACAAACAGCCAATATTAAATGGCTGAATACATCATAATTGGGGAAAGGAACCAGATATCTTTTAACTTAACTGGCCTGGGGCAAAAGGCACACAGCAAGCAACAAATTACTCACAAAAGAACAGAAACTTTTTTTTTCTTTGTAACAAGTAAGAATTTTTGATGGGCTAAGGAGAGAGAGAGAGAAAGTACTGCTACAGATTCTTTAGGAATACAACTTGTCACAGGCCTATACAGAGAAGGAGCTCCATACTACAAAATGTGACACAGGAGATAGCAATGGCAATGAGATTAAAGGAGTCTTCTCATATTTCCTGCAGATAGTACAATCATGCCTAATTAATTGATGCTGGGTCACATGAGCCTTTATTTTCCTTTTTGTTCAAAACATCTATGAAAGAAGCTTTTAGGAGATCTCATCCCCAGGCAAGAAGAAGCTTCTCTCTTCATTCTGTTCCCTGTCTGCTGCGAATGGAACTTTTAAAAATCCACAAAATAGTGTCACCCAATTAGAGAAAAATAAAAACTCCTTAAGGGTTTTAGGGAAAGGAAGAAAGAAAGAAAGGAAGAAAGGAAGAAAGACAGAAAGACAGAAAGACAGAAATATTATTGCAGAACCCTTCAAGTCTGAGGCCTACCTAAAGTTCCCACACAAACTTTTAAACTTATTACTTTTAGTTAGCATGCATTTATTCTTTAATTTCAGCAGATGTATCTACTTCAACTGCAGCCAACTAGAAAACCAAAGTAAATTAAAAATAATTACAATTTTAAAAAGTCAAGCTCATATTACACAGAGTCCTGCAAAGGAAACAGGAGTAGATGATCTCATCCGTCTAAAAACACATAAAAAGGTAAGGAATTGCTACTCTCGACAGAGGCTTTGCATCTAAATTCACAACATCTCCCTCTGGACAGTTTTTCTGAGTGTCTCATACTTGGAATCACAGTTTATATTCAAAGCAGAACTCAGTGACACTGCAAACCCTGCACTTGCTATGGGCCACCTAGGATTTCCTTTTCTTCAGCTGTTAACTGAAGTGGATCCAGCAGCTCCAGCCCTTGACACAGAGAAGAATGAGTAGAGCAAGCTTTTTCCTCCTCAGTACTAGCTCAGGGATTAAGTGGATGTACAGATCACACACCATTAAGGAGAACCCTTCTCTCTGGCATTTCATGTACTCAAAATCTTACCCATAAGAGATTTTCTCACCCAAGCACTTCTGCAGCTTCGAAGTGACAACATTCGCAGACTAAAAATTATCTAAAACTTCTATTTATAAAAAAGTAATAAAACCCCTGACTATTCCAGAATCATCAATTAAGTGAAATAAAGATGAGCCGTGTAAATAGAACAAAAACAGTTCACACCAGCAGAAGGCCCAAGAAAATGTTTAGCTCTGTACAGGCCTTTAGAAGTCCTGTCATTGTGCCATAGCTCCTCAAACAGTTATTTCAGAATCAACCTCAGAAAACAGTATAGCATTTTAAAGTCCTGTAATAGCACAACTGTGGGACCGATGAATGGATAAAATTACTCTATCCCTTTACGGCAAAACTATGAGAAATTCAGAAAAAAGAAATTGTTGTAGTCACAAGTAATGCTGACATATTGGCACAGGTCTACCTGAAAGCAAGAACGAAGAAAAACAGTTTGGATGTTGGTGAAGGCTGGCCCTAATTGTAGCATAGTTTCACATAATTGTTTTTTTTTAACATCACCATACAGGAGGTTAAAAATGCTGCCTTGAGCTCACAGAAGAATGTATGCATGAATGTGCTGGGATGATCACTTCACAGAGGTTTTCATTCCAATTACAAGTTCATTGTAAAAACATCCAGAATAAAAGTATTGGTATCCACCATTAGTAAATGGCCAGATGAAATCAATACACTTCCATCATCACATAATCCACATAGCAGACTTCCACTTGAAAGCAGCTGTAGTCAGGTGCAATAAAAATCTGACTCATGCATTCAATGACTACTCTTTTAAAAGAGAAAGAAAATTACAAAGAGGGTAAAGAAAACAAAGATCCCATAAACCAAAAGCACTTACAAATAGAGGTTTTCCACCCAAATGAAAATGAACCCAGATAAGACTGCGTCACCTAGGTGCGCTGAGCCAAGACACTAATCTTCCAAAAAGCATGGATTTACATGTTGAGATTTGAATTTTCAGTAAATGCACTACGTAATGCACTTGGGTGGGAGCCACACTACCAGCTATTAAATTTAAAAGGATGAAAACCACTTCTGAGACTCCAAGAAGGAAAACTAATAGCCAGACACTTCAGACCCATTTTTGATGAGTCAAAGTAATGCAATATCCAAATAGCTCCTGTCCCTAATCTCACCAGTATTACTTCCCTGTCCCTGCCTCAAGTTTGAAGGAAACATTCCTACCTAATAAGAGCTCTTCACTCCTGGTTTATGATGGGAAAGCTAATATACCAGCTAGAATTTCTCACAAGAAATTTGCTAATAAAATATCATGAGACAATTATGGAAGCTGACTTCTGTTTTGTGCCAGACTACAATACCATGAGCTCCTCTCCAAACAAATAATTTCCTATTTCACACTGGTCACCAGCTCAGGGAAAGTGACCACCATTACACCATGATGAACTGAAATCATGTTTCCTCCCCTCCTACTCGACCCCAAAATGGTTAAAATATTCTCCAGTTCACTCACACAAAACAAAACCAAGGAAGGGATGGGAACATTGAGGACTTACCTGAAAAATTCCGAGACACAAGCATCGTCGTGAGGATTGCACCCTGTGGGGAAGACAAAGCAGTGATTACACAAAGTGCCACTTGAGAAAGGGGCTGGGCTGACCCCTGGAGGACATAATGCTTCAGTTACCAACGCAGAGGCACCCACTGGTACCCTGAAGAACCCCAGTGTATCCAGGATTCTCACGTGTGCCTCTTAGGCCAAATACAGGACCACTCACAGTCCTGCCTTTCTAGAGCAGCAGCTAGATGCCAGGCAGGATAGCCTAGGAAATCTGAAATGGCACTAAGAATTAAACATATAGCTACTTCCTAGACTTCACACAGCAGAGAGCTGCTTTGTGCATAGGCAGAGGCTTTGCCCCAGCTGCAGGCAACTGGTAACACTAGTACTGGAAGGTGCAGAACTAAAAGTCCCAGAACTACCTGCTCTATTTCAACTCACTGGCAGAAACTAGAAGGGGTGAATATGTAGCAGAGGAGGCATGGGAAACTTAGAGCTTGGAGAAAGAAACTACCCAGCTCCTCAGTACACTACTTCAGTGCCCTGTACTGGAGAGTCACATAAGGTACTTCTCTAAAACTGTGCTAGTCATGAAAAAAAGTATTGCTGCTAGGAAGGCACTAACCTCAAATTCAGAGAACTAAAATCAAACCTAAAATGAATTAAGATGTACTTACCTTTAGCTTCCTTCTAGCATTGAACTTTCTCAAGCATTCCACAGTCTCCTGCCTGTGCATCATTGATGCGACAGTGGATCGTTGCTGAAAAACAGGAACAGCAGAAGGTCAAGAACATACCCACACCAAATCAGCCAGGGAAGTTCATTCCACTTGCAGACAACCAACACATTCAGGCTGACATGGCCAAGCCTCTCACCACTGCACGGATGCAAAGCACTGCAACTGGTTCATAACCTGAGAACTTCCAGCAAGATACATTAAATCAAGATGGACTATGACAGGACTGCACACAAGAAATTCATGACTGAAGTAAAGGTGAGAACCAGTGCTCCCTGCCTTTCAGGCACACACAGGATTTAAGACAGTAAGAGCAAAGATCACGTATTTCTATTGTATCAATGGAAAAAAATGAGCATAATCTCTATGCAGTGATGCACATCTGTCATCCACAGCAGACTGGGATGCCATCAACTGCTAAAAGACAACTTCCCAGAAGTGCTGCAGCCATTAAGACCACAAGAGGAAACCAGAGACTGTTAGTGCCAAGCATTTAGAGCACATGAGGAAGCCAGTGACTAATGCCAAAGTAGCTGTTGCTCTTGCATAGAACCCCAAGCCTGAATTCCCTTTACGAGGACAGTGGGTGAATTTCTAACCTGGCAGGTAAGTGTGAACAAAATCTCCACTAACTTTCTCTTGCTTGGAAAAAATTCTGCAATACCCAAAAGAACTGTAACCTGTGCGTATATTCAGCTAGTTTCATGGGAAGTGTCTGCTTTGATCCTATAGTCAAAGCTGGTCACCTACTGCAGTACACATGGCAGTGTGTGGGGAGAATGTAGCCAAAGTGTCCTCAAACAACAGGTCACTGTTCCTCCAGCCTCCTCAGGACAGACAGTGATGTCCAGTTGTTCACTGTGCACTTAGAAGAATCAGGACACATATTTCAGAAGTTCAGTGATGCTAAGACACTCAGTGTCTCAGATAAACTTTTAAACTTTTTTAGATTTCCTACAACATTTACTTTAGAGGAGCCATACATATCCAGAAAAAAACATGTTGTGCACACAGGGACTGCAAAGCAAAGGGAAACAACAGACTCAACAGGAGGCAGTTTCAGCGAGAGGCTGACATGGCTGGGAAGTGAAATCAGACTCTCCCTAGCTCAGAGAAGGAAAGTTGCCACAGGGAGCGGGCTATCATAATACAACTTTGGCTACAGGCATTGGGAGGAAAGTTTAATACGCAGGAACTTGATTATAAGCATGCAAGGAGAAAAAAAAATACACGCAGTCTCAGCTAGTGTGAAGTTTTGACTTCCAAGGAACTGCATCATCTTACAGCTGACACTCCTGTTAGACAGATGTTTACATAATTAACTTTAAATTGCTATCTGTTGATTTGTGGTATAAGGACACCACCACCACAGCTTTTCAAGAACAAATGGGCAAAGGAGCACACTAGATCCATCCCAGAAGTATGCTGCGGTATTACCAGAGCATCTGGTAAGACTTAGGTCAAACTATTTCATCCTGCAGAGATAAAAGTGCATCACTGCTGCCCTCCCCTACACCCACACCCAGCTGTGTTCTGGGATTTCCTTGCCAACTTTGCAAAAGATGAAAAATACTTATGTGTGAGGTCTGGCAAGGCAGAAACTACATACATAGAACAGCAAAAGATTTTTTGCTGATTTCAAGTTTACAGCCAGTTAAGCTGCAGCATAGCAGAAATGTCCCAAATATTGCCAAGATGCTATGCCATAAACTAAAGCAGAGATGAAGAACAAAATGGTCCTAAAATTTTTGTCTGATGCCAAACTCAATTTGATATTTTAGGATGCTATGCATTGGAAAAGATGTGGGGAAAAAACAAGAAACTGTGGACACTGACAAAATTCTAAAAGAATAAGGGATTTTTTTTTTACTACTGTGGCAATAAAAGCACCAGAGCGTGACAAAGTTGGCTTGTTGAAGGTCACTATCCAAAAAAAAAAAAACTGAAATATTTGCAATTGTAGGCTGGAATGTGGTGGTTTTGCCACCACAGAAATACACTGGGTCCTTCAAGTCTTCCTGGCATGTCCATTCAAGGCAAACCTGTAACAAGGAGAACACTTACACAAACCCATGGGTGTTTGAGAGCCTGGTCAGCTGTGATGCGCTTCGCTGGGTTTATCGTCAGCATCTGGTTAATCAAATTCTTGGCTTCAGGAGTCACAGTGTCCCACTCAGGTGATGGGAACTAAAAAGAGGAAGAAGGAACAGATGATGAACTGAATAGAAATATCTTCTACTAGCAGAAGAGATTCTTCCCTGCTACACAGCTAAATTCCAGCCTTTGCCCTTTTGATGGCAGGGCTAACACATTTGCAAAACCCACCAGTTTTTGTGAAAACTCATACTGAACAAAAATCATCCAGAATCCAACAAATGAATGGTACCAGACAGCAGGACACACCTGTACCATTCACCAGATATAAGCAAGAAGATTAAGAGTTTAAAAACCTTTTAGGAATCACTCATACCTTTGAACTTCTTTCACACTCAACAGTTAAAAAAGTAAAGTCACAGATCTTTTTAACCAAGTTCTTACATGAAAAACACAGGCACTATCTTTTTTACCCCACCTGTCTTTCTACAGCATGCTAAAAGCTCTAATAGCTTATGAAAAATCACAAACAGTTAACTACAGCAAAACTGCATGAAAGCAAAACCCACTAACAGGGAACATCCCACCAGGTACACTTTTCCCACCATAAAACACAGTATCCTGGAACAATACCAGTCACTTGGGTGTAGCAACCCACCAGCAAGTTGTTAGCAACAACCTACCATACCAATACTTGGGGGGCAAGAGAGATGTAACAGTGGATGAGAATACAGAAGCATGCAAACAAAGAAAAGAATTTTAAGTGTTTCATCTGCTGATCATCCATGAGGGGTAACTGCTTTCTGCTATAATTCCAGCAATGATAAAGATGAGATATTTACACCATCCTGTAAAGGCTTGAATGTGGTATGGATGACAGCATGCTGAAATTAAATGATATGAATCTACTGTACAAATACAGGTGATCTTCAGAACACAAATATGCTGTTGGGGTGAAGCTCCCTGTTTTTAAGTGGAAGACAAAAATTGATTTATCCTGAAAACATTTCCTTACAGTACTAGAATTTAGAAAAAGGTGTTCATTCCATCTTTTTTTCTCATCCTTTTTCTCAGTTGGGTCATAACAATACACCTGCTGTATTAGATTTGCATATAATCTCATTTCTGCATTTGCAGGCATCACTAAGGCATTATACAATTTGTTCTGCAAACATTGCATGAGGATGCTCAAAAATCATGATACTGAAGTTTCAAGCAAGGACACTTATCCCACACCTGAACTCTGAAGTATTCATGGTGATGTCTTGCAAAACCCCTACCCAACAGCACAAAGTACAAAAAAAAAAAAAAAAATCACTGTTTTCACTGTTGCCACTTCCTGTCTGGTCAAGGGAGAACAGACTGGTCATGTGCCTACAGGCCCCTTGGCGCTGGGTAAGGACACCAGGGACAGGTGCATCAGTAAAATGCAGCAGTTTTCTATCAGGCAAAATGAGGGAAGGATCTAGTGAAATTTGTTCACTAGAGATAAGAATTCAAAAACAATAGATAGGTAAGGAGGAATCAGGCACTTCACTCTTCATGACTTAAAGAAAGAGGTATTTAATCCCTGAAGTGTTTTGACAATCCCCATTGATATAATTAGTGCAAAAATGTTTCAAATAAGAACAACCAACACAAAAACTGGAGAGGCAGCAAGGCAAGAGAAGAACACAAGTCCATTTAAAGCTATCAAGTACAAAGACATCACTTTGCTTTCACTCAGGAAAGCCACAGAGCCAGGACATAGGCAAACCTTTGTTCTCACCAGTACAGCTGCTCTCACGGTCTGAAGCACAGAAGCTGGGAGGTAACTGGTAGAAAGAGTCCAGCAGAACCCTCACCTTATGGGGTTTTATTTTTGTTTAATTCAAACCACAAGACAGCCTACAAAAAGAACTCCCCAACTTCCTCTTGATATTCATGCCCACAGGCTTTGAACTAGGATTTCCAGGAGTTCCCTCTTCCCTCTCAAACCTCTCCTTACATAGAAGAATTTACGTCAAACCTTAAAGCTGTGGTACTCTAATTATATTTTATTCCACCTTTGTTTCCCTCAGTACTAACCTCCTTGCTATTCCTCTTTCAGGCACTTATTACACCTCAGTTTTGCTGTGCTCTGAGAAGCATTCTATGATCTGCTTGGCTTTTTACAAGAGCCTCCAACCCAATCCACCATGCTGATTCCCACCACAAAGCCACCCCTCCCAATGGCCCCCCACCATTCAGTCTTCTCACTGAGCTCCATGCTTCCCATGGACTACAGCACAGAGGAGTAAAAGACTATAACTGAAGCTAATATTCTACAGAATACATCCCCATACTTTTTATTAGGCTTTGACAAAGACAGGCTCCTTCATTCTATCTTCCCTCTACTCCACTAAAAATATCAGCATTAGAAGACACCATTTCCCACCTCTGCATTTCCCTAACAAGTGCCAATGTTCTAGTGCCCACTGTGATGCTTTCCCTTCATATCCCTCCAGCAGCCCCAGACAGCGGGGGCTGTGTCCCAGGCAGTGAAGACAGCGAGCTGTATGAGCACGTCAAACATCACTTGGCACAGAAACTTGGCCTGCTGCAGGACACCAGGTAAGACAGTGCCATGTCTGGATGGCTTCTACACCCATGCAGGTACTCAGCAAGAAAGTGCCCTTACGTCATAGGCTCCGGCCTTGATCTGCTGATAGAGTTTGTGCTGATCTTCATCCCAAAAGGGAGGGTACCCCACTAGTAATATGTACAGAATCACTCCTGGGAGGGAGAGACACAGATACACTATGGTTAGGCTCATATGCCATTTATTCCTTCAGCCCCTCTTCCTTCCCTCCTGACAGTCCCCAAGGCAATGATTGCTCCATAGATTCATTTGCAATCATATTTAGCCTTCTGAGATAGCAAAGCACAGTACAAATCTGTCACCTGCTCACCCTGGCACCTCATGTTCAGCTCTTAACGCCGGTGTCAGGAGCTAGAACGAGCTGCATAGTGTCCTTCTACCCTCCTCTGGCTACCATGGCTGGTGAGCCACAAATCCCAGCTGCTCTCAGAGTAAGATGAAGCCGCATCTCCTAGGGTTCCTGGGCAGCAAGGGATGTTTTAGCAAGGACTCTGTTTTTAGATGCTTACTGTGCATGGTGTTGGGACAAAAATGACACTGACAAAGCTGACACTCCTGGCCTGCAGAGAACCATTTAGTCCATGTCAGGCAATACTGATATCACAAATTTTTAAACTTATCTGTCCCAGATACATTAACACTTACTTATTTTCTTTTTTAAAAATCATCCCTCTTCAGTATTTAATCTTCTACATAGTTAGTGTAATAGGAAATTGCTACAGTTATCTAAACAACTGACTCTGCAAAGCATAGACAGGTCCTATCTCCTGAGTCTCAAACATCTGATAGATGGCCCAAGGAAAAGATTAGGAGCCAGAATTAAGTGATATTCATTCCATCTACACAAGGTGCTTATCCTCAGTTGTGCCTTCATGTCTCCACCCAGTAAGAAGGAGCACTGTGCACCCTCCCAGCAACATGCTACAAGGAATCACTCTTTTACATGAAATGATGTTTAAGTGTAAAACATTTTGTCAAATCTTACCACATGCCCATATATCCACTGGTTTTCCATAAGGATCTTTTCTTAAGACTTCAGGGGAGAGGTAGCCTGGAGTACCAGCAAACCCTGCCAGAAAATGGATGACATGAAGTACTTACAGCACCCAAGCAGAAGAGAGCTTGCCATATCCCAAAATCCACTAGTGGTAACTAACAAATTCCAAAACCTGTCTCTCCCACCCTTCATCTCTTATTTGCTAGAGCTGTCTCTTGGAAAACCAGCAAAAAGAGGCAAGAAACCCCAAAATAAAACAGAAAATCAGATGGGATCCAGTGCCTGTGTATTGCAGGAAAAACAGACAAGAGGGATTGTGTCAACCAGCTGGGCATAAATTTGTATGCTAGGCCTTATATAATTGTTACATATAATGGCTTGGAGTTTGAAAACACAAGACACAAATGGGACACATCTGATTGCTGAGTGGTATGGGGAGACCAGGAAAAGAAGTAGTTTTTCCAGAATCTCTTTAGCATTGCAGAGTATCAGAGCTGATTTTAGCCTGAAAAGGTCTCATTTCTAATTATGTTTTAGCTAAACAAAGATAAAGTCAGATCCAAATGTGCCTGAGAAAGGCTAGGTCAAATGCATTTCTGTAAAGTGACCAAACAAAATTCCAGATGTCTACACTTCTGAGCAGTAGGAAAGTTCAGATCAGGGTCTAAACTTAGCAGCTGCATTCATCTCTGACACTAGTATCTACTGTAAACTGAGAAGAAAAATGGAGAAACACATAGCCATTTTTTCTGTCTTTCTTTATTAGTTTTTCCTCTATTGCACCTAGGCTTGAGCCTAAGACCCAGAGACTCTCATGCTTGGCAAAGAAACAGCCAAATACAGAGAAGTGTGCTGGAAGAGCTGAGACAAAGTACTCAGGAGGTGCAACCCCACCAGCCACCAGAAAGCAGGGGAGCAAAGCTGGGAAAGCTCAAACAGTCTTACCAAACCAGGCCTGCTGCTCTCCCTGGACTTCTATAGCCAGTCCGAAGTCAGCCAGTTTGACAGCAGCACCCTTACATTTACTCGCTAGTAGTAAATTCTCAGGCTGAGGAGAAGAAAGAAAAAAGAGAATGAAAGACTGACATCCTTGTTAAAACCTCTCAGCTAGTATTCACATCACTAAATTGCACCTGCTGACTGAATTTAGCATGCAGTACTAAACCTGTTCAGATGAAGACATAGCAACAGCAACAAATGGCCTTGACCCAGAGTGGCAGAAAATTGGTCAAGTCTAACACAAATCCTCTGGCTCCTCTGTGGGAGACAGAGCCTCTTCCAACCCAGCCCATACATCACATGCTGACACCAGAGGGCACTGGCAGTACAGTTCCTGCAGCACTTAAGCCAAAATTCTCTTCTGCCTTCCTCAGAGAGGATAACTGGGGGGAGGGGAAAGGGAAGGGGGAGGAAGAAGGGAGGGACAATGCAGGAGATACAATCTGCAGTGATGTTTCTCCCCTTGAACATTAGACAGTCCCCAAGGCACTGAAAAAGTAAATATGATGCTAATAAGGGCTGCCAAACACACTGCTGTAATGTGGGAAGGCATCATCTGGCTAGGCAGTAGTTTTCATCCCTTACAGAAAAAGCCTCAGCCTCAAACTGGCATAAGCAGCACAGTAGTGAGTATTCTTGTAAGCAATTTTTTCATGCTACACATTTACAGCAGCATAAAATATTCTGTCTTGCTACTGCTGCCATCACCTACACAAGAAGCAACTATGTCACTTTTTCCATGCGCCAGGAAAGGGAGACAGACTTTTGACCCTCATATTTCCACCCTGAATGAATCTCACTCAAACTGTGTTCCAGCACAGGACTTCAGCAGAAGGCTTTACACCACTCCAAAAAGTGGACTGAGAATTGGGAGCTTCCTCTGAAGCACCAGAGCAGCTAGCTACATGGGACCCCTTGAAACCCCAAAGCCTTTAAGCTGATGGCTATTATGGCTTTGCAGGAAAATCAATTTGAAGACAGGCAGGTCAAACGGTGGTTTCTTATCCTAACCTCTTCTCATCTTTTATGCAATTTGTTATCAAGTAGATTTTTTAACTGAGCAGGATGGATACCTGGAAATCCAGAAACAGGAGCTTGTCTCAGTTTCAAAAATCTGATAAGGGTCTTTCTTGCAGCCTGCTCACTATTTTCACCCCATAGCAACTCTTTACCCCTGTTCTCCCTGATAGGCACAAGATGCTTTGCTCACTCATCTGTCCTGAAGTACTGGGCATGTGCCTACTTCTGCCTTGAATGAAAAGAGAAAAGTCTTCCTCAACACAGTCCTTGCCATAAGCAGCATGGAAGGAAGGACAGCTGGGTCTCCATACATTTGGATGCCACTGGCTTTTCACTATATGGCAAGAGAAAAGATTGTGGTAATTAAGCTACACTAATGAAAATTCACCACTATAAACAAGACCCTAAAGCAGAAGATCAATTAAATATTCTGAAAATCCCTCTCAACTCCAGATTGCACCTAGGCCTAGCTTGACTAAGAGCAACATTTAAGCACTTTGTACCTCTATTTTAGAAGCAAACACCTTAAGGCTAATGGTGCTTATCCATGTGCATGTTTGCCAACATATGGGCTGTCTCAGGTTTCACATACTTTTTGGTGAGGATGTGAATGCACTCCCTAATTTCTTACAGTCCCTATAGGCAGCTCAATATTTGACATTCTTTAATAGCATGTCAACCAAAAGACAGGCTTATGAGAGTGAGGTGCAAAAGACAAAACCTTACTTGAAGCAGGCTCTGCAGTTATTACATACTGACCCTGAAGGCCAAGCTTTTGGAGAGGAGCTAAATAGTAAATAAAAAGCATAGGAACTTTCATTGCTAAAAGGAATGGTTACTCCTCAGGCCTGGATAGTTTCAGACAATCAGAGCAAGCAACAGAAGAAACATATTAATTACAACAGGGAGTGTCTAGAAGCTGATAAATTCTGAACAAGTTCCTAGCTTTCCTACAAACAAAACTGTTAGAAGGAAACCAGATTATATTTGAACAACGAAAGCTTCTTCTGTACTGGAAAACACTATTGATTTTCATAGACTCCCTAATTTTGGGCACTAGTGCCTCTTGGATGCTGCTTTCTCAGGAGCTGGCATTGGGTCTAATCAGGAGCAGCCACAGTCCACAGTAGACCATTTGCATTTTCACAGTGTAGTGAAGCATAAGGTCAAAAGTGTTGCATGGGAGTTTGTCAGAAACACAAAGGGTTCTCCACGAGATCAAAACACCAGAGGAACCGCTACCGAAGTTGCAGTGTGCTTTTACCTTGCTCTCTGCAAAATATTTTTCTACCTTCCCCCTCGCACATTGTTTAACAAGCCCAAACCAACACTAGCAGCAGGTGTCATCCTGCATTAACTTAACTGGACTGTTGGTGACCATCACCATTGCCACTTTAGACAGAGAAGGCTCCAGGGCACGCAGACTTTCCTGCACAAATCTCTTCATTCTGGAGCCTGCCCAGCTCCCAGCACAGCTGCCCAGTTTGGGGAGTTTAGGAGACTACTGTGGAGGCTTAGGGGCTATAAATGTGTTATAATGTGCCAAATGATTGATTCATCCAGTCTTTCACTGGCCAGCAGTTTTGGTTTTAGATTAAAAATGTTTCTACTGATGAGAGAAGAAAGAAATAACACAAAAAATTCTTGTTGAACATCTCTGCCCTAGCGCAGTGGCATGTATCTGGCAACACTGCAGAATAAAAATATACATGCTCTGTGCAGACAAATTCATCCTGGCAGATTGAACAAAGATTGCTCCAGGTCTCTAGAGATCTCTTCAATCACAAACTAGAAAGTGTCCTTCATTATAATGAATCGTACCCAAGTTTCTCTGGAAGCATACTTCTCTCCAAGATTCACAACTACCACATCCTGGAGCTGCCTCAGAGAAGCTGAGAACTGGCAAGGTTCACAAAGACTGAAAATTTCCTTGGGAGTTCATCACACCCTCTAGCCCTCTAGAAAACTCTGAAGAAGCAAATTTGTGCTTCAGGAACCCCTGAACCCAGTTCAAGTAAAGAAAAAAACCACAAAAAACAACAAAACCAAACCCAAAAAAAGCCCACACAAAAATCCCTGCCAGCTGGCAACACAATATTCCTGTCTTGCCTCTTCCAATGATCCCCTGGCTGCTCTCCTCAGACTACAGCACAGAGGAAACATTACCTTCAAGTCCCTGTGCACAATATCATGCTGGTGAATGTGATTCACACTCTCCAGTATCTGATGAATACAGTGGCTGCAAGATAAAAGGGAGACACACACAAAGTTATGCACACACATTTAACATCTCATCTCATCCCAGAACTACCTCCCCAACTTTTATATTTGTACTACAGGGCATTCAAGATCTCATGCTGAATGTCTTCCTCATGAGCAGTGGATGCCACAGCTCAGCACCACCACAGCTGAACGACCCCAGCCCCCCCAGTAACAGGATGCCAAACATCCTTTCTGTAGCAGGACCACAAAGCCTCTCTCCTACCTCCCATCATCTCCTTCCTTCCCTTCCCATCATACTAAGCCTCTCACTTGTTCCTTCAGCCAACAGTGCCCACCCCACACAGAACAACCAAGGTATCTGAGTATCTTCAAACAGCAGCCAAAATTGTGCAAGCAAGACCAAATCACTCCAGGAAACATTCCACTGGGCTAGTTCTGAGCAAAGAATAAACTTTGGGAGAGCAGCAGCCTCCCCCAGAAAATTCAGGATGACGACGCCTGGGTGCCTGCCAGTTTGCAAAGCTTTCAGAGCAGCATCTCAAGCACTTTATATACACAATGTGCACACACACCCGCTTGCTGGGTGCCTTTTAAGTACAGATCCCACTTAAGGGGTTAGTAATCTGAAAAGCAGACTCATTCCGTTAAGTGCAGCGTGCTGCACTCCCCCAGCTCACAGAAAACCCTGTCTCTGCCATTCCCACTGCTGTAAACCACAGGGATAAAAACAAGATGTTATTTACACCTGTCGCATAACAACAGCACAATCCACCCATGGGTGAGATTCCAGGTTGGAACCATCTCTTCCATTAAACATTTACTTGGCTCCCAAGGGTGCATGTGGAACAGAATAGGGATTTTGACAACTATGGCTGGGCAGTAAGCACACAGATGTGGACAACTCAGAGAGATCTATGTCCTCACTGTAGGATCTCTCAGACCCTTCACTGACTTCTACAAATCTCAGAGGAACAAATCTGAAATGAGTGAAATACTTGAGGAAAGGAAAAAAGGCTCCAGGAAAAGATGGGAAGAGGGTAAGGAGAGGAAGAGTAGAGGAGGTACAGCACTGTGTATTTGCTATCCCCCGCCCTCTGGAGCTGGCAGTACGATCTTCAGGGTCAGAATCCATGAAAATCTCCCTGCTCCCAAAACAAAAATGTATAATTAGAACAGAGCTGAGCCTGAGCGAGAGAGATTTTCTGGCCAAAAATGGCAAAAGTGTGAGGTGTCCCAGGCGAGCCAAACACGGCAGATTGGCACAGACCTCGCTCCCTCGCTCTCTCAGACTGCTCTGGAATTCAGCACAGCTCAGGGAGAGAAAGGGAGGAGTTTCACTCTGTCATCTTGTGGGCACTTGGAGACCTGACCAGCTGACAGTCAGAGGGCTCAGCACCCTAAGGAGGGCTCACAGAGCAACAGACAGTCCTCCTTTTCCCCTAACCCTGCCATAATTTTCCTGAGCAGTGTCAGTCACTGACAGCTTCTGAGCACTTCAGGGAGCAGGCACTGGCAAGAGGAACAGGGGAAGGATTGTGATTGATAACCTCAAAACTTCCCAACTTCAAGGCAGAGTGGCATGATTGACTGTGTATCCATCTGAGATGCTGTGCCTACAGGATCTGTACACCCCACTGAAAACATCTATGGGGCTCTCAGACCTCTCTGCCAGGAGCTCCAGCAGAGCTGATGAGTTCACTGGCCTTCCCAATCACCAGATGGCTCCTGGCAGAGCACGCAGGGCAGTGCCTCATTTGAAAGCCTGCAATGACCAGAAGACACACACTGTAAGTGAACCACGGGGAAAGCAAATAAGTGCCTGCAGACTCCATTAGCAGTACCTACACCAACACCTCAGGTCACACTCTCTTTCCCTCCCTGCACTCAGTATCTTTGTCCTTAAAGTACTGCCTACCAAGCTCAACCTGCCACAGTACCCACTACTTCCTTCTTACTCCTCTCTTCTCACGGCTCCCCTGAACCCTGCTTCAGTAAGGGTTAGTATGGTATAAGAACATGACTGGCTGTTCAGTCTGCAGGGTGAAATGTCACCACTGGGCCACTCTGAGGCCATGCAAAAGCAGAGCAGGAGTGGCCTAATCCCAGCTTTGATTCCAGATGCTGCATGTCCAGCAGATGGGTCAGACAAAACTCTCAGCTACTGCTGCACATAACACCCACCCTGTATAAAGAGGGACATGCACGTGCCACTTCAGGAAACTCACATGTGGGAGAGAGGGGACACATTCAGGAACGGAAGGGCATAACTCTAAATCTTTTTAACATTAAAATATGAAGGTTGCTCTCTCATGTTGTGCCTTCTGTCACTGCACTAACCAGCTGACAGTCAGAGAGGGCTTCCACAGGGCTTCCACAGAAACACAGCCTTCAAAGCCCCCTGTCCTGTAAACCATTACCTAGGTGCAGGCAAATTGAATGGATCTGCCCAACAGCAGTGGCACATCACTGGAAACCCTGCTAGAAGAAGAAAAAGGCCAAGCAGGCAGCACCCTCACAGCTTTCCTTTATATTTGCTCAGTAAGGGCATACTGTCACCAAAAAGGCCAGGTAGGACACAGCTGCTAGCAGTGGCTCTCCCAGCAAAGAGCACAGCATCTGCAAGTGGCAGAAATAGCAAGATCTCCAAGTGGGCAAGGGCTAGAGCTGTACTGAGTCAGGCTGTCTGGTGACAATTAAGTTCATGCTAATAGCAGAAAGAGGATTTGTTTTATCCAGACAAGGGGCAAGAGTGTTAGAACAAAGCCACACACAGATCAGCAGTCAGGAAACTCATTCCACTTGTACTTGTACATGGAAAACACATGCAGGGGTCTGGAAACAGTCTTACCTGGCATCTGCTTCACTGTAGTATTCTCTAGCAACAATATCTTCAAAGAGCTCTCCACCAGTAACCCTGAAGTGCAAAAGAACAAAGGATGTTACAGAGCCCATGCTTGTGCAGTTAAAGGATGTATTTGGCCACCCACCTGGGCCATTTGCCAGAGCCTGCATGGGTTACTGCCTTCCAGGGGAACCAGGGTACAGCTCCACCACCATGGCACCAGCACTGCTACATGCACATGACTGAGCCCTTGGACTGCCTTTGCACCAGCAGTGCACAGGACACTGTTGACACACTGTGCACGAATTGCCCACACACCTTCTTGCTGAGCATAATGTATGCTGAGCTTGGGAAGGACAGCCCTCCTCTGACTCCTGTTGGGCTGCCTCAGAGACAAAAATTAGTCTCCATACACAGGATAGGCATTCTTTGCCATCCCACACTTACACCTGGTGCCAGGAGCCAGGAGCTTTCCTGGTCTGTCCCCACCACACAGTCAATGGATTTCTGTCAAATAGGCCAGAGTTATTTACAGGTCTCAAAAGAGAAAGGGAGAATGATACTAATGCAGGTGCTATTTATTCCACTCTTAGTCAACCACCAATGTGACTGCATCACTGGTGAAGTATCAGAGACAGATACTTACAGATCAAAGACGAGGTAATGGAAACCTTCTTCTGAAATACTGTCATGGAGTCGCACTGCAAAAACAATCAAGAACTGGAGATTTACAGAGCATGTAGCAAATATGACACTTCACAAATCAAACTCATGCACACAGCCAAGTCCCCCCTCAACCCACTCAGTCTATTAATTCCCCATGCCCTTTACTCTGTGTGCTCCCTTAGTGACCTATTTTCTTCTGTTATCTCAAAGGAACAGATGGGTGTCCTGTACATACATTCACCCCTCTCCAGCATCAAAACAAGCTCTGAGTAGTTTTAACCTCCTGTTCATTCTTCCTCTCTAATGTTTCAGTACCCTCCTTTCACATCTGCCAACTTTTTCCTACATGCTCATATTTTGGCATCTCTCCCAATCCATTATTTCCTAAAACAAACCTTTTTCCTGAGTCCCAAAACAAACCCTCAACCCATAAATTGACTCTGACTCTACTAGCATGTCAGTACCATTGGTCTCCTTTCTGCCATTTATCTATAAAGCTTAACTATATTCTTTTCTGTTATTTCTTTTTCCTCACTTCATTCTGATTTACACTGCAAATCCTTACCCAAAATTCAGAACCTGTTTCTTGTCCCATTTTTCTGACCTGCTTGTTTCCAAAGACATATTTGATCACATTCCGCTTCTCAAAATTTCGTCCACCTTCAGCTATCCCTCCTTAATTCTGCCCCTATTACCTAAATTAACTTTCACCTTTTACTGTTCCATGTCCCAGGCTCATGGTGGGCCACTATCCCCTAATATTTTGGGATCATTGAGGTTCTGATCTCTGAGGTTCTGTTCTCCTTTCCCCATGTTACACACAGGCAATAACTATTGTATCTATGCATTCAGCACAGTGCGATTTCCACTTGCCTGATTCAAAATCTCCATTTCTTTGACCATTCTTGGATACCTAGGCACTATTGTAACCCAAGAGGAGAAACTTCATATGGCTACAGAAACCATACTTTTTGCTTTTTTCCTCTGCTGCAGAACATCACTCTTTTCCCTGCCACCCAGTCACAAGTCAGCAATTCTCTTTCACTCGATTCCTAAGCCTTCACATCCTGACTAGAACAAGACATCTTCTTCATATGACCATCTATAATCTTTGTCTATTGATTCACCCAAGTAAAGCAACTAGCTGGGACAAGACTGGGTCTCAGTCACTTTAACACCTTGTAATTGAGTATTGACCAAAGCAGTGTTGACCGTTCTCATCGTTACAAGAAAAATCTCATTATCCTGCTCTGTCACTTCAATGGCACCTTTGCTTCTCTTCCCTATCTTCCATTCTCTTCCACATACAGGGCAGGTGACCTTCCTTGATTTTCCCAGCATCATGATTTTCTCTCTGTCAGTATCAAGAAGTCAGTTTGCACCTCTTATCACTGCACGACATCAGCAACCATTGTCACTGTCTTGGGAAGATTTCAAACTAGCACTGGGCACACATGGAACGGCTTTTGCACACATTGTCAGTGCTCTTCTTTACTCCTCCTTGCAACTCTCCTTTGCTCAGGCACCCTTCCATGTGCATGCAAACACACTCAAACCCAGAAGAGAGAGTAGCACTGATGTGCAGAGACCACTGCCAGTACCCTTTCTCAGAGGATTTAATTCTTTCCTCATTCTTTTTGCCTGCTGATTCCCATATTTTTTCTCCCTTTATCTCTGACCTAGTCCCTTGGCCAGTTTCCTCTCCTTAGCATTTCTACTGCATACCTAACTGCAGGGGTTTGGGAGGAGCACTCCATCCAGCAAAATGCTGTGAACAAGCCAGTGCAGCATTCAGGTGCAACATGCTGTTCCTAATGTGTGAGAACAGACACATCACCCTGACCAACTACGTCCTGTAAATCACTTGCTGCAAACAAAAGATTCTTACAAGCAAGCAGTTTTAGTTGGGTTTGTAATAACTTTATTGTAACACAAATTTGTGTTTACAAGAAAACTTGCCTCCCAAGCACTTGGCAGAAAGCAGCAGAGGTGGAATTACAAAAACACAACTGAGAAGAAAGGTATTTCCTAGGACAGAAGATTTCCATTCAAGACTGGAAACAGAATGGAAAGCAGCTGAAAAAGACACTTGGATTTCCAGTGCAGGGCAGTTTGCACTCCAGTGCAGACTGCTTGAGGTGAAATCAGGACAAAAGCACATCAACAAGAGCTGAAACCCAGAACACAGGCAAAAGTCTGCTGAGAGACGTTATGAACAGATGGAGAAACTTCAAGGAAAGCTGAATGTACTAACAAGGTCGTGTTTGGTGATGCACAGTGGGCATGAAGAAGCATTCTCCTTCCTCTGGCACCTGAATGGTCACCAAAGCACTGCAAGAACCACCAAGCACAGAGGAGAGTGGCATGAGTGATATCACAATGGAGGAGTACAGCCACCAGCATGCTGATAACAGCAGCCTTGAAAAAGACATGTAAACATGTTGGCAGGTAGAAGTGGAGAACAGTGACTGATAAACTTTGATCACAAGATTTGGACAGCAAATTACATCAGAAAATAAAACACAAATGGGCTGATTCGTGCTATTCCTTTGTCCCAAGGAAAGCAATTTTGTCAGCTACATTATGAAAAGGGAAGGAAGTAGCAATTCAGCTGGCAGAGACTGGCAGAGGCAGCAAAAAGAGCCTTCAAAGACAGTAAAACACTACTTGTGTCCTTAGGTGAGGAACCATGACAAGACAACAGAGAGAGTTCATAAATACTGACGTTGTGCACCACTCCAGGGCTGCAAGCAGAAGAAGGCCTTGAAGGAGGACACAGGTCATTAACTTAACAAGGGAGCTGCCTCCTCACAACAGCCCACAATGATACTGGAATAAAATCTGCCTGAGAATTCAGCTGCTGAGGTAATGAAGCTCAGGGAGTAATGGTAGAATAGCAAAATCCAGAAAAGCTGTAGGAAAAATTACACTGGGCACCACCACCTTGCACAGGAATAATGAGTGACAGCTCAGAATAGTAGGCTTTAAGTGTGGAGCAGGACAGCAATAAGGGGAGTCAGAAAGGATCAAAATAAAAGTCTGAAAATACCAAAATTCTTATGACTCTCAATTCCAGCCCTAACTTCACACTGATGCAAAGAAATAAAAGCAATACACAGTAGCAGAACAGAAATAAAACCTAGTGTCCTTTTCATCCTAAAGTTTTGCTTACATACCCTCCTGCAGAGCCACAAGAGCTTTCCTGACCAGCAAGGAGTCTGCAATGGACAGCTCTGAGGCCATGGCTCACTCTGCTGACATGCAAAGTTAAAATACCCTGCTTTCTACTACAGCGCTAACATCCTTAACTAAGGGATACTTAGCTTAAAAACATGACCTGCCTTTTAACTATTCAGCTAGTCCATGAAATGGCATATATTCGGAAATAACTGAATGATAAAAAACATTTTAAAAGTTTCTGTGCCTCCTCTCCACTTTGGTGGTTCACAAATATGATCCACAATGTGTGAGTCTTCACCACGAAGAAACATAAACATCAGAAAACATCTGATACCTTCACCATCCAGACAGTATAGAGCCCTCTCTGCTTAAAGATAACCCGGGCAAATGTCCTCCACCTCAAGGCAAAACACAGGTTCCCAAATGGCCCAGTTCCAATGGCCCAAATGCCAGTTCCAAGAGCAAGACTCAAGTACTGGGCTGTCCTCTGTTTCAAACATCTTCCCATGAGAAGAGGATCCCATTTCTTTCACAGGCTGCTGGTCCTGACACACTGTCTAACAGCTCCTTTAGCACCATAACTTCAGCTTTAACACAGTGGTTGAGCAGAGCTCACAAAAGCTGCTCATATCTGTATAACCTGTTGACAGAGGTTACAAGAGAGTGAAAAATATAATTATATGGAGACATTGGAGGGCAAAGTACTCCTGAAACGTGATTATCCATAATAAGAAAAACCGAGAAATAAAAACAAAAATATTCATCCAGTTAAACTTTTCTTCAAAAATATTACAGTACTGGTTTTTTTCTGTCATCAGGGGACCAGTGATGAATGTGTCTAGCAGGGTAGGCTAGACAAATGCACACATCACAAAAGGAGTCTCAAGCTGCAGCAAGAGGGAAGTTGCACAACAGTAACAGTGTCTTTCAAAATATAACCAAAGTAAAAAGAGATCAGTATTTGCCAAGGAAGCTCATCTCACTCTATTCACCAGAAGATGAGGTGGATTATTTCTATTAGCTGATTCTGTTACCAAGAAGCAGCAATTCAAACCCTATTTCCTTCCTAGCCAAACCCTTTTAACACAGGGATTCTTTTAGATGTAGGAAACTAGACCCTGCCAATACCACTCACAGCTGCAGTCACCTGATGACTCTTCCCATTCAAAGATCTCTGATGGATGTACTACAATGGTTAGGTTCACAAGAACAGACAGAGAGGGGAGTAGGAAAGAAAAAAGAAGCAAGTCAGACAACAAGGCACTAAATCAATTACAGGATATGGTGAAAGACTTCACCCAAAGTTTTATTCAGGAGGAAAAAAAAGGTCCCTTCCACACAAAAAACCAAAGAGGTTCTGTAGAATGCACAAGCACATCTAATTTTGTAAGACTGACAAGTCTTACAGATAACTTTTGAAATAATACCTAAAAAACCGTAGAGCACTAGTAAGCACTGCCAGAACAAATGCTGTCCAAAGGAGCAGCATCAATTACAGATTGGTAGGTAGAAAGCTTTCCAACAAAACCAGCTGCTCAGTCAGGAGAAAGTGTGCATCACCACTTGGATGATATTGCCAAGAAGCACACAGATTCTGGGAGGAATAAGCAGTGCTTTCAATACAGCATCTTGATGAAACAATGTTTTCAACAAGCCACAAAGAAAGCCTAATGGGTTTTTTAAAGTATCTCCTGAATCTGGTACTGCAGTGGTACTCCACCAAGGGTCTGCTACTCAAAGCTGTCCCTCCAATTTTAAATGCACACATGTAACTGCACTGTTAAAGAGCTGTGAGAGACACACAAGATGCAACCTAGCTAACTGCTCTAAGCACGCTTTTCTTCCCTCATCCTATGTAAACTGAGTTTATCTGTACATGGAGCATCTCCCACAACACTGGCCTTTTGGAAAAGTAACTAACAACAGAAAAACAAAGATACCAAATGGCTCCCTTTCCCCAAAAACTCAGATCTTCAGCATACCCTGCAAGTTAGGACAAGTTTTTTTCTGTCTTGTGTGGGTGTGTGTGCAAGGTCCAAGGCCCTAATGCAATTCAGAGTATTTGCACAGAGCCTGACACCACACTGAGTGGCTCAAGGGGACGTGCTGTGGTTATTGAACCTAACAGCAGCTGTGGACTGGAGTTCAGGCACTTTCTAAGAACATCTTCTGTGAATATTACTTTTCCCTGCCTGCTGTCTTCAGAGTCTCACTGGAAATCTTGCCTCAAGAACAGAACTTCAACTGCTACTTCAAAGTGTTCCAAAATCCTTGTGCACTTACCTTTTTATTTTAGAATAATACTGATCAGCTATTATATTAATGAGAGAAAATTAGGCATTTTTGTAAAAAACAGCAATGCAGTAACAGTCATGCCATATGGTTTGCATTCCATACCTGAATAAAGTGACTTAGTACAGACAGCCTCAGCTCTCTGATGCCTGAGTGTGATACAAACCAACTGAACATAAGAGGAAAATCTCCTTCATAACAAACTGCACCAGCCTAACAACAAATGCAAATTGCTGCTGAGTCACGCAAAGCAAGGCTCTGTGAATGCAAAAGTTGAAGTGAATAAGGAAGAAATCAGAAAATAGCTATCACATTTTGTAAAAATCCACCCGAACAACAAGACAATAAGACATTGAAAAGCAACAGGCATCTCATCTTTAAAAGGTCATATCTATAATGCTAATTGGTATTGAGGTCACAAACACAGAATATGCCTAGCCTAGCTTTGACGTACATCTCCTTTTCACTCTGTCCAGTGTTGCTGAATATTATTATCTTTTTACTCTTACGTCAAGCACAACGGGCCAGGAGGATTTGTGCCTGCCACGTAAGCCCCAGGATGAAGATTCCCTGTATCCCATATCCACAGGAAACAGCAAAGCAGGGCTGTACAGGGGCTTAGCCCATGGCTGGGGCAGGCAGGCTCTTATTAACACAGGGTGATTCCTGGCAACCTGCTGCAAGTAAACATCTCAAAGCAAAGAAGTTTCCAAAGTTGCAACAAAACGCAAGTATAGAAGCAGAATTTCACGGGACAATTCCCAGTATCTTCATGCAGCAATCACTCATCTCTGCTTAGGAGAAGGTAACATAGGATGAAATCTGCTAGCTCCTACATATCAGTGGTCTTTGCCTGTCCTTAGGCAAAGTGTTCAAGCTATAGGTAATCTTGTCTGCTAAATCTAGGTTCACTCGTGCTTCAAAGTGTAAAGCATTTTGATACTATGGGCACATAAAGGACAGCATCAGCCAACTACCTCTGCACCCACACACATCGAGTGCATAACGCAGTATTTAGGGCTCTCAAATTAAGTTGCTGGTGTTGCAGAGCCAATAAAAGACAATGCAGAGGTTTATGGCTGTTTCCTGGGTCATGGTAATTGCAACACAGGAACTCTTCCATGCGGCCTTAGTAGTGCAAACTCAAGAGTGCTCTGGGATCTTCTGGACTGAGCCATGTTATTTAAACATCAGCCACTCATTAAGAAAAACCACAGCTTCACTTTTCAGCAACTTTCAACCAGACATCAGACATTTGCCTGTATCATGGAGAAATGGAGGAGGTTAGAGATGCTGAAGGGTTTATTTCAAGACACTCTGCATACCAGAAGCAGCAGAATAAAACTGGAGGGTAAAGTCTACCTGATGTCCTCTTCCATGGATACTCTGCAATGTGCCAGGAGGTACTGAAACTATTACAAACACACATAGCCCGACAGCCTGCAAACTGAGCACTATTGTCCATGGCAGCACAAGTGACAAGTGAACTGAGGCAGATGGCTACCACCCACACTCTCTGCTTCTCCAGCTGCTCAGCAGCCTGGGCAGCCAAGACGGGAACTGTCCCACCATCTCCAAGCCTGGCTGTGTGCCAGGACACTTCCTGCACGCTTCACATCACTCAGGATGTCTGTCCCACGAGGAGCCACCACCAACCTGTGACTGCCTGTGAGCTGGGTGCTCAGCTCCCACCCCAGCTGTTTCTCTAATTACATTAAACACACAAAATTCAGTTGCAGCTGCTCAGGCTGCTTCCAAAAGGACTCTCCTTTTAATTAAAAATTCGCTATTAAAAAGCATTAAATTGTGTAATGCAAATAATCCTCTAGAAATCATCTGTCCCAGCAGCTAATGCCCAGCTTTGTCAGAGCAGTGACCAGTAGCAGCAGGACAGTTAGCTAACAGGACACAGCGGGCTGCTGTTCCCCAGCCCCTCAGAAACGTGCTCTCCTTCCCTGCTCTCCCAAACCTGACACAGCGAGGTCAGGGTATGCTGGACATACACCAGCTTGCTGAAAACTCCCCAAGCACACAGCATTTTACACCAACTGCAGTTCCAAAGCTTTGGAAAATGGAAGAGAAGGAGGATTTGTTAACACTCTGCTCAGGTTCAGGCAGAACCAAGCTGCTGCAGGCTCTGCAAAGAAAGGCAAGGAACAGTGCTAAGGAAGCATGAAAAGGCCCACAAGCACAGAGGTGGATTTCCTGTCCCCCTCACCATTGTTCTTACTGTAACCTTTTTAACTCTCCAGCCCTAAAAAATGAGACTAAGGTAGTGCCCAGTTGGCAAATTCCCTTATGCACAGAAATTCACAGCCTAGAAATAAGCTGCAGGGAGAACAGTACCTTTCCTGTTAAGAAACCTGTCTTTCTGCAGAAGTAAAAAGCAAAAATAAAAAAGGGGAAAAAAAGCCCACAAAGTATTTTTTAAAAAACATTTCAGTGCCAACTAAATGCTATTCTTCCTTTGATTTTATAATGTCTGCATTGAAAAGCTGAAGTTCAGCACACAATACATAACATCTAGAATGCCCTAGTTAAACATTAGATGAGCCAAAAGAATATTCCACAGGAATATTTCCTGCTCTCCTGATAACAGTGCAATCATGACCATCCAGAATTGTTATTAATAATTTCCTATTAGCCACATAGCAGATAAGCAAAGTACTTCTGATAACCACTAGTATTATATGAGAGCTTTTTCTAAAAACACCCAAAATAATAACAAGCCAACTTCACTGGTGTCTCAAAGAAAATAAGCAGAGAACACCCACTTTATTAAAATTAATAAAAGACAGATAGTGGCCATGACAAATTTTAGCTCTCTCACACAATGCCCTGCATCTTGGCATTTCTGCCATCACGGCTGAATCCCTGTAGGCAGGTATTGTGCCTGCCATCCCCAAACCTTGCTGAGTGAACCTGATGTTCTCAGCTCGTGCTTGGCACTGCCCAGCACAGGCAGGAGCCCCTGGCACGGCCACAGGCTCTGCTCCAAAGGCCGCCTGTTGCCTGCAGGATTTGACCAGTGCAGCCACCCCCTGCTGCCATCAGGCCTTGGGCAGAGGGACCCAAAGGAGGCTCTCTCCATTCCTCAATGCTGGGGGGAAGGCAGAAAGTAGGGGAATCCTCCTCTGATTTTTGCAGTACCTTTGAGTGCACAGAATCTGGCCCTCATCCCACTATTTATTTTTTTAAGGGATTGCTTGCATACAGATAAATCTCACAGCTAAACAGATGAATAATGAAATCCAAATATGTCTCTAGCACAGACCAGAGAGACATATAGAATAAATCTATCCCCTGGCAAGGAAAAAAATGCAATTATTACTCCATTCCCAAACTGAGATAGATTATGGAGAAATGGTTTTCTTAAAACCAGAGGAAAAGCTATAGGAAGAGGTAGCAGTAAAAGAAGAAAATATGCAGTTATAAATAATTGTGAAATAATTAACTATGAAAATCAGAATGAGAAATGAAAAGGTGGACTGCCTGGGGTTTTGGAGAGCATTCCATCAGGCAAACATGCATGAACACTCACCTAAATCTCTAACAGTACAGAGACTAGAAATAAATGGTAACTTGCAGCTCAAAGGCTCAAACTTTGTAGCAGGAACTCACTTCAGCTGATAGTCTGTTTGAGGGATTTTAGAATGTTTGTTGGTTTGTTGGTATTTTGGGGTTTTTTTCCTTTTGGCAGGGTAGGAGGAGAGCAGGTTAAAGGTTTAAGTCCAAGAATATTATTGTTTGATGTCTTAGGAAGCTCAGCAACTTGCTGTCCTCTCAGAGTACCACTGCAGCCCCCCTCTCAGACAGTCCTTGGAAGTCCTTGACACTTCCAAGGAAAAGCTGCTCAGTAACTGAGAAAGTCTCAAAGCATAACTCTTACTACAAGGTCTCTTTTCCACCTACTCCACCTTCCCCATCCCCTCTGCACCAGAAACAGTCCCTCAGCAATAGAAATTGCAGGGCAGCAGATTTAAACAGACAGCCATGCATGGGAGCATCCCACTTGGATACCACTGAGTATCCATAGGGCAGCAATCAAGGCCAAAACACTGGAGAATCCCCTGCATTTTAACTATTCTTTGTACATTACATCCTTTCTGTCCCAAATGCAAAGGCAGTCTGGATGCCTACAGCCAAATGAAAACAAGAAAATCTGCTGTTTACACCAAAACACAGCCTACAGTTTTTTTCTTGTTCACTAAGGAAGCAATTCAAATCTCTTGTTAAGGAAAAGGTGATAGGAAAACATTCCAAATGGCAGCAGTGGGGAAATACTGAAGGCTTTGTAATCAAGACTAGTATGTTAAAATGAGGAATGAGTGAACCTGAAGTTGTGGCTGATACCACCAAGACAACAAGTCCGGTATTAATTCTGCAGACGTGATCCACACACCCTGTTTCCCTCAAAGGTTTGCTATTTGTGGGATAATCCAGCTGGGCTGCATACAGAAGCACAGCATCCTTCTTGCTGTCTTTACCACACTTCACACCTGAGCTGTAACCATCATTTAAGGGCACACAAACTGGAGCCCTTTTCTTATACACATCCATCAAAATCATTCCCACAATTCAGAGGTAGGAGGAGGACAGACCACTTGACAAAGGAAATGAAATTCAACTGGGTCAAAAGAAATTCTTCTAATTCACAGGAGATTTCTACACCATTTTCTCCCCATTTTAAATAAGGACATAGCCAAAATTGTGGGTTTGTGCTGAGAAAAGCCAAAGAATAGAAGTTAAAATAAGAAGAATTCAGGTGCAAGCATATTTTGGAGAAGTCTGAAGTAGGAAAAACCTGAAAAAGCAATAATTCTGACAGATGCTGAGGACAGCATTTCACCACTGCTATAAATTCCCTCAAAGAAATTAACTCTGAAGCATTCAGCAGAGGATACAAAGGCAGAAATCAGAAAAATATTTTGGCTCTGGCTCTTGGGCTACTACCAACCTCTCTTAAAACACATGGTTTTATTATTCTAGACCTAAGTGCATGCAGTTCTTCACAGCAATGGGCTGCCATGAGCTGGGGCACAGTGACCAACCAGAAGTGCTCAGTTCCAACTACGAACAAAAGATATTCAAGAACTTCTTTTGTGCAGTTAGATTAAAAACACCTAAGAAAAAATACAGATCAAGTGGTGACAAATCCAGAAAAGAGGCCCATATTTTGACTCCATAACGAAGAAAATTTAGAAGGGCAGCACCTAACAACACAGTGGACAAAACCCACACACAGAGCAGATTTCTGCTCTGTACACTGAACAAGTCACAACCCTACCTTTGTAGGAGAATGCTACAAAATACTTTTCAAAACTATGAATGATGATTTTGATTGAATTTTGCATCATTATTGCTTTGGGAAATAAGACAGGAAAGGTTATGTTTAACATGTTTCTGAACTTCATATCTGCACTGAACAAACCTGCAGGAAGATTCTAGGGTTCCCAGCTCTGTTACTGCTTTAAACCTTTGATCGGTAGCAGGAAGCATGAGGGAAAAATGAATGTTTCACAAAGACAGTGTCTGTAGCAGATGAACTACAGGACTTAAAAATCAAATTCAGATTTTCAGACTGACTAAAGTTTTCAGCTAAGCAGAAGACCAAAATAGCTCTTCCTTTAAACAGGAGTTGATATGCAAGACATTGTAAGTTTAGCTTTGATCTTAGCAATTGCACAATTTTCAGTGGCACAACCAGCAAAGCATCTGCAAATGAAGGGTCAGGGCTATGATTGTTCTTATAGAAATCTGCCTCTTTCCAGCAAAACAGGGATTAAGGAGGAAGCAGCTGTATCATTCTCTTCTACACGTTCACAAATACATCCATGTCTAATGTCACAGATCTACACCTAAGTGAATTACGAACACTAAGTTCTTCTAGAAGTGGAATTTCCCACAGAGCCATAACTCTTGCCAACTTCCACAGGCACTTTATCTCTTTATGGACAGTGGAGTTTTAATGATGTTGTCTTCTGCCTCTTCTACACATCCATATCCTCAGTAATGGGTGCCTTTTTTGAAAAGAACAGATCACTGACTGATCTCTGTCCAATTCTGCTGTATTTGATGACCATGGCTGGCATATGTCTCTCTGGGCCAGAATGCAAAGGTCTCTAGGAGTTGTCAGAAGGAGAAAGAACAAACTGAAATTTAGGGAAAGAAGTCCTTACTCTAGTGAAGTTTGACCAGCTATAATGACACATTCCATATCATGTATACCATAAGTTGGAAATCAGAAGAAAATTGCCTCAAGTCAACCTCCTTTTGTCCGGACAAAAAAACCCTTATTGCAACACCGAGCTTTTAGAAGGATTACTCCACTGTGATTACCTTGGCCATAATGTGCATCTAAAGCCAAGCCAAACACCCAGCTACAGAGCCAAAGCCTGTAATTAGAGCTGATATTTGAGGAAGGCATGTTAGGATAACTCGGAAAGCAGTCATTAAAAAAAACCAAACCCAACAGCAAATGGAAATATCACTTCTACTTTGTATCTAGAGAAATCTTTATTTTATCACAGTAGTAGTGTTATGGTCAGTGCATTACAGTTTAGAATCAACTGTCCTGCAGTAAATGCATAAGACCACAAATTCAACAACAGGTTTGCTTTATATCCTGTGTACAGGCAAGAGGGAAAAGCAGCCTGCCTCACAGAGCTCTAACTTTCAGTCTTCTGCTCAGGCTTGCTACAGGCTCAGGTCCCTGTCAACTCGCTGCAACACAGTTTGCAACAAAAACAGTAACAAAAGTTGAAATTGAAAGCTAGTGCAAAAGCTGCAGAATTCTTTTTGGTTTGTGCAGTGTTACTCACATAGCTCACACCAAGGCAACCCACCAAGTACTTACTCAGAAGAGTTTACAACATGGAATGCCAGTAACTTGGTGATTACTAATTGCTGATACACATTTTGAGAAAAAAAAATCCCACTATATCAGAACAATGTGTTTCCCTTCTATGACAAAATAACAAGTCCAAGGAACATGGAAGCAGCAATGCATGCAGTATCTGGACTTCAGCAAGGCATCTTACATGCTCTTTCTACAAGTAATTATGAAAAAATGTGTATTCAGAACTAGCTGACATCAGTGTATACAACTCATTGAGAAAAATACTCAAATTTTATCATTGTCAAACTGGAACAATGAATCAAGTGATATCTTCAAGATTTTGACTGGAGTCCAACAGTACTCAACAAAGACCACATTCCCGTGGGACCTGAAACCCTTTTACACTATCAGAAGATAAATTAAAATGGTTTTGACAAATGTGGAGAGTCGAACCCCCAGACCATATTTCTTCTTTTTTCTGTCTTTTTTAATAAAGGTAATATACAGTCGGTTCAATAGGGATTCTCATTTATACAAGAAAAAAAAATTATTTGCTTGCCAGAAGTTGTGCAGAAACTAGTCTGGACCAATAATGTGTCAAAAAACAAATGTGCATCAACAATATATTTGAACGAAAAGCTTCAAAGGTTGATGTACAAAACAAACATCTTTGGTGGGACAGGTGAAGCAATTCTTTCCCTCTGGACAACACTGACATGACCTCAGTCATGTCCAATTTTGGGCATCACATTTCTAGAAAGATATGAAGGAACTGGAGAGAGTCCAGAGGAGGAGGAGGGGGAAAAGGGAAAAAAATGGACTGGAGGTCTAGAAAACATGACATATGAGAAAAGATTGAAAGAACTGGGTTTGTTTAGTCTGAAGAAAAAGACTAAAAAGAGACATGATAACAGTCTTCAAATATGTAAAAGATTGTTACAAGAAAGAAAAACTACTTTCCCCAGATACTCCACATAGAACTAGAAACAACAAGCTAAGAGAAAGGCAAATTATGTTTTTAATGTTTAGCTGACAGGAAAATGAAACATTTGAAAGACTGCCACCAGGGGCTGTGAAAGGATTAAAGGTTTTTAAGTACAAACATGCCTGGAACCAGCCAGGTATAAAAGATTTTCACAGGATTGCTGAATGAACCATATGACTTCTTGAGGTCTTATTCAATGCACTTTGATTCTGTGTTGTAGGCATAAAAATTGATTCCCCTATTTTTATTTGTAAGTACTCATTGAGTTTACAATGACTAGTTCCTTTTCTTAAAAGAAAATCTCTTCTTTCTAGGAAGATGGGAAATTCTCTGTACAAAATGCAAGGGAGCACTGACATTCCCCCAAACTGTCTTTTCCAAACCACAACAGAACAGAAGACAAGCACTGCCACTCATTACAACTGCAGAATTGAACCAGGAATGTGACATATTTCTCTCTCCATACTGTTTACTTACAAGAGTGGTTTTCCTGTTGTGTATAAGATTTACTCTGTGAGAGGTTTGGAAAGAAAAGATGTAAGAAATTATAAAAAGGAGAGATTATGGAAGTGAAGTTAAGGTCAAAATATAAAGTGACATCACCTACTAAACTAAGTATAGCAAGTCTTACAGGACAAATGAAGTGCAATAACCAGAGTTTTACTCAATCTGAGTACTGCCAAGCAATAAACTTACTGGCTAATATATTCATCAGTGCAAATTACTGCAGAAGGGGGCCCCTGGTCCTCTCAAGCCATACCTATATCACAGCTACACTCAGATGCAAGAAAGCTCTTTCTGATTAAAAGCTGCTGCTAAGGAACTTTGCATTAAGTCAGGTCCTGAGCTTGTGGAAAGTGCTTGTTGATCACACATGGAAAAGAGTACAGATCCCAATCCATGGGGTATGCTCTAAGGCAGCTTTCCTCTCCCAGCCCTTCAGAGCAGGAGCAAATGATTACAAAGCTGAAAGTCAGAAGACCAGAGAGATGCCCTTAAAGTATTATCTCCACTGACTGATTTATGCAAAAGTAATACAAAGTAATACATCATAGTCTTCCCAGGAATTGATATTTAACTGTGGCTTGGTTAAAAGTGGCAGTTTGGTATTTCTTAATGTTTTCTTAAATAAATTAGCTCAAATCAGATTGTAGCTAGGATCCTAGAGGCTTTATTTATTTAAAAAAGCTAAAAAGAGGATTATTAATGGTCCAAGCTTCCATGGTGCTTTAGAACTAGATAAAAATCCATGCCCTCTCTCTACATTTCAGTAAATAAGTTAGGTTTTTTTATGTTGTGCCTTATTTTGCCTCCCTCCTTATTTTTAGACAAACTATTCCCTCTGCTCCAGTACTCTTTTGTTTTCCCCTCTTCAATATAGGCAATTCAGTCTTGGTCCCTTGTTTTCAGAGTAAGTGGCCACTACAATGAGAGCAGCTGAAGTATTAGCCCACGCTTATCTCTGAATACAGCATTTAAACTGACATGTCAGTAAGGGCCAAGGAGAACAAACAGAGCATGGATGTGGAGAAAACAAACACAACACCTCACTTCTATTGCAGAATGCCAGATGAGCAGACAAGAGTCATGCCTCACCCAAAAAGCAGGGACAGCTCTGCAGGGGGAGCAGGCAGGAACACTGCACTCTCTGGTGAGCATCTGGGGCAGGATGCTAAGGCATGGGGCAGGGTTGGATGCAGAATTTGTCAGAGAGATAAACTATTGATATGATTTCAACTTTGACAAGCTGTTGTGAACATTCAGAATACAACTGTTCTCTTACAGCATGCTAGCTGAGACATGTTGCTACTCTTGTCTCACCCCTACCCCTCTGAGCCCAAATAAATTTACCAATATTTGGATGCTTTAGAAGCCGGCAAATTCGAGCTTCACGTTCCAGTTTCTGGTGATCTGAAAGAGAATAAGAAACAAGGTGTTAGGTACCACAACTCTGAATTAAGCTCTTGCTCATATTCAACAGAGAGAGGAACACAGAGACCCAGCAGACATCCCAAAGGCTGAGAACTGCTGGAATATGTCTGTCTCCCAAAACTTCACAGGCATTTCAGGAGAGGGCTATGCAGCTGAGGCTGCACAAGGACTGCTGCTCACACTACAGAGCCAGCACTAAACTGGTATTGCACCCTTTGATTCAAAGTGAGTAGCTGCAGAATGAAAGGCACTGCTCTTCCACCAGCTTCTCAAATATGCAAAGCCAGTTCCAGTGAGACCCCTTCTGGGAGGTATCCTTTCTCCAAGGCTGGAGAGTTGGAGGAAAAGTCTCAGAAGAAATAACACACATGGAATGGGAAAAGGAACTGCTTCCGTTCCAAAGAAACACTGCGAAAGAAGGGCAGAGTAGGAGGGAGAAATACAGCTCCTGCTAGTGCACAGCCATCACATGAAGTAGAGAACTCTGCCAGCTTCAGTGAACTGTAAAGGTAACCATACTTCAGTACCCATGGACAGGCTCGCTGGTGAAATGCTGATCACGCACTTAGGAATCTCCAGGCAAGTTCTGCTCAAATGCTAAGTATGCTGATTCCAGCCCAAAGGCAACATCAGTTCAAGCACGACATTCATGTGGATTAAAGAAAAATATCAAGGAGAGTAAAAAATGGTTTGTCTTCCCATGTGTGAGTTCAAGGAAAGGAGAAGGACTTAGAACAACTCTGTCTTTCTCAGCCAAGAAGCAGGGGGCTTTTTAGCCACTGAGACTTTTCACTACAGCAGTGGTTGACTCCTGAATTTACACTACAACAACCCCATATTCTCCTTTGAAATGCTCACACTGGACAAGCACAGATTGACTGAAAGGAACTGAGGGAGACAAAATCTTTTAGGCAGCCCTGGCAGCTGCAAAAATCTAGACATGTGTGGATGCAGATGCCCAGAACAAGACAAGTAAGAATGTCCAGTCCTTGGACTTCCCATTCCAGCCACGTAAAGAACATAGCAAAGGGAAGTAGCAGAACCTGCCCACTCTTGACAATTCCCCTCTAGCAGATCTTTAGCATAGGTGTGACTCTCTATCCCTGTGACACACAGACCTTCACAGGAGTAAGCAGGATCCTTGTCTGGTTGGACTACTCAGCAGATCACTGGTAGGAATGCAGCACCCTTTGATTTATAGGCACCCCACTGGAGACCCACTTCAACAAAGCTGCACTGCACTACTCTGCCTGAAAAATGCCTGTTCAGCTACTTGGTCTTTGTATCATCTTCCCTTCTCTTCGTAAAGGAGGCTTTGGGCAATTGCTGTCTTCCCCATGAGCAGAAGACTGAGACTGAGCCAAATCTCAGCACAGAACACTTTTCTCTCCCAGGCTGGGAATAGAAGCTCAGAGCATTGCACAATTCCTGTCTTCTTTTCCACTGCTGAACTATAGAAAATGTCCCAATTAATACATTATAGGGCTGAGATGTGCTTACATCCTAATCTGCTATTGTTCAGGGATGGGGGAAGGTAAATTACTCCTTTCATCTCTCCTTCTTTCTCAGTCCTGGAAATTATTGTTGTTGTTGCATATATTTTAGAGTTCTGTGCCAGAACCACTCTCCAATAAAATACGAGGCAGCAAGAAAGCCTGGAGAGCTTCCATGCTCCTGAGGCCTTGGTGCAGTGCAAGCACTTTCTCACCTGCATTACTTGGGAGGGGTGGGGGTGTCTTTGCTTCCCTTTTAGCAGCATCTTTCACAAATAAAGTTTTGCAAAACACAGTAGCAAAGTAACAGACAGTGCTGCGCACTCTACACTCAGGACAGATTCTCACAGCAGGACAACAATTTAAGATAAACTATCCACAGCCTGCTTGCGTGCTTTGGCCTTGCAAATTCCCCACTTTCCCTCTCAGCTCTACTTGGAACTCCTACAGAAGGGGATCCTTCATCTGCCCAGATCACGTTGCCCTCATGCACAGCTATACTTGCTGAGAATCTCTTCCCAAGTACAAGGACACAGAGAAGCAGGCAGCAAAAACAGCTGAGCAAAGGGGGAAGAAGAGGCAAGAGCTCACCACGTGCTATTCAGCTCCCAAGTCCTGACAGTCAGGACAGACAGCTGACAGGAGCAAGTCTCAAACAAAATGACATAACCATCAAAATGCCATGGGAGATGTAAATCAAGAGCAATTGCTCCCCTGAAATCCTACACCGTCGTGCAGAGGGAGGGGAGCTGGCAGGGCAGCTAGTGTTCATGGGCAGCAGCCACACCAGAACTTGTGACAAGAGGTCACCACCCCACACTCCATCCCTCCAGCACCACACAGCCTGGCTGGAGACCAGAGGAGGAGTACAGCACTCCGGTCACAAGGTACAGGAAACTATTTCTGGTCGGGGGGAAAGCATACCACACTCTTCTGTCTCCAGGGCAACAAAACAGGCCAACTCAAGCACAACTCACAGAGAAAAAGCACACTCCAGCCCTGGGAGCACCAGCCCACAGCAGTCAGCCGCCACAACTGGGAGCAGCGAAAGGTCAGGCTGGGCGGGTTTCCTGCCGCCTGCCCTACAGGATCACAGCTCCCATTCCTGCAGGAGCACCAGCACACGGCCCAGCCAGTGACTTGATAAACACTCCATCCCCAAAGGTCTTCGGCACCTGGTGGCCTTTGGCACGGTGTAAACATCTGACTCTTATCAAATCAGCACCAGAGTCAATTCAGTACTTATGGGGAACAACCAGGTACCCAAATGCATAAAGAATAAACACAGAACCTCAATTTTCTACCTTACTCTGCTCTAACAAAGGTTTATTCCCAGCAGGAGACAAAATATCCAATATATTTTGAGTCCAGCAGAGCAGTGAATGGGCTGGCTTTAACACTTTTCATAGAGGATCTGCCTGAACTTTAAAATGCAAAATAGTCTTAACTGTATTAAAATAACAATTAAAAGATCCCTTCCTTACCAAGAGCTTGCAAAGAAATAACTTCCCCTCCCTCTGCCCTAAAGATAAAACTTTTTTCTGTAGGTCATTCATGGAGTGGAGGTGTTTATTCCTAATGCACAGTGGAACTATACCTCATAGCTAACAGGAGCACAACAACACATCTGACCTACCTTACAGGATTCTAGGCCTGGAACGTTGGGCCTATTTCCTACCTTTCACAAAACTGTGACATTCAACCAGTAATTTCCATAATCTGCCTAAAACAAAGTATATCCTTTAGAAAACATAAGGGTTCACATTCAAGAATACAAGTGATAAAGTTATACACCCACAGAAATTACTGCATATGTTAGCTCCCCTTCCTGTTAAAATTCGGCACTGCTGTTCCAAGTCTGAATTCATCTACCTCCTGCTTCCAAATATTGGATTTCATTAAGCTCTTTTCCTGCTACGTTACAGAGCTGTCTAGCCCTGAACAATAGCTGATGCTTAAAACTTAAATACAGGATATTACAAATACTCATCTAATATTCATTTACTGTTTTCCAGCCAAAAAAAAAATCTTGCTATTTGGAAAATTATTCTATCTGCAGTGTGAAGCAATGAGTATCTACACAGACAGGAAAGTGCAGTCTATCTATCTCTTTTGTAGTAAAACTTAAAATGTAAATGCTTAAGAAGATGGTGCTTTAAAAAAAAAGAGAAAGCTTACTTGTGTTTGTTACACAAACTAAAGTGTGAATATTTGTTTATCAGTTCTTTATATAGTATGATTTTTGTATCCCTGTTCAGCATGTAAATTTACATTTAACTCAAGTACCTTTAACATCATTGCTCTGCAAACATAGCACTGTCACTTCAGTGACATTACTGCTGGGTTTCTTTAGAACATACCTGATGAGAAAATGCCTTTTAAAAGAATTGGGATTTGTTTGGGATGGCCTTTGATTTTGATTTACTTAAATAGAAAATAAGAATGGCTGTGTGAGCACACAACACAACATGCAGTCCACTCACTGAGGCAGGACTCTTCATGCACAATGGATGGACACAAAAGGCTGTGCACAATCAGGAAAGTCACTGCTGTAAGAAACTCTAACTGGGAAGGTTAAAAAACAACAACCCTGCCTGAGTACAGAAAACAGTAGACCAAAACCATCATAGCTTGTCCTGATTTTCCACAATGCATCAAACTTCAGCAGGTTTTGCAGCTAAAGCTCACTCTTTAGTACACCTGCCTGAAGAAAGGAAAAAGATAAAGGAGCAGGGGATAACTTTTAGCAGCCTAAATTTTAGCCACTTTAGTGGAAAGGCAGATTCTTTCCTAAAGCAGTAAAAAGAAGCATCAAGAAAACTAACACTTAGATGTGAATCTAAGTGTCTTTGTGATAATCTATATCATGAAGGAAAAAAACCAGTGTCCTTCCCTTTACAAATCCATAATCTTTCTATTCTCAACTGCAATATACAATCTGGGTGCTCAGTACTGCAGTCCACCTGTCTTCATCCTGCATTAGGCCCATGCTCTGTCCTTGCTGTTAAAGGAGGCTTACAACTATCATTCCTGTGGGAACACATTCTAGATTACATTTCTGAGAATGGGAAGAGTCCGGAAGAAGAATCAAACTCAAAGCAATAAATTCAGTTTGATTGCTGTCATCATGCCAATTCCGGGAGATAGTCAATTGGTGCCAGCTGCTAAGATACCATTTGAGCTGCTTCAAGACAGAAATCGAATTTACATCAAATACATTTTGTAGTGTGAGACTAGTCTGAACCTTCAGGTTCCTTCATGCTTGTTTAAATTTAAACTTCCTCTCCAAGACATTCTCAGCAAAAGAGAGTTAGCTCCCTCATCCTGCACTTCAAGACACAGACATCTCCTCAAATTCTCTCATTTTTTCCAGCAAGACTGTACTACAGAACAACTGATATGTCTCAGCATTTGCAACAGGGTAGCAGAGGACAGTATGCCATACCAAACTACCACCTTAAACAGGGATACCAGCAAGTCTTAGACTGACACCACTTCCCCATCTGCAGAATTAGTAGAAACAAACAGAAAAAATCATCCTAGGCCTTAGGAATGACCAGAGGCTCCCATCGATTCAGTATATCCTTTCTGACAAGAGCTAAGAGCAGATGCCTAAAAAGAAACGCAAAGAAAATAAGCATATAATGACCCCTTCCTCACTCCATTTCAGTGTTTCTACACTGCCATTTCAAAGACCAGCTAAAATGAATAAATCTGTAGCAGCATACTACTGCCATTGCAGGCAACATTTCTGAAAGCCAGAGTCTGTTTTCCAGCCTCTGAGTGCAGAATGATCCCAGGGCCACCATGTCCCAAGTGCAAGGGCAGAGAGGCTCCCACACCCAAACAGCACCTCCAGTAGTAACAACTGTGCAAGAGTCACTAAGTCACGGAGGGGAACACGCCAGCATGTGAAGATGAAAGAGCCAAGCTCCACTTTTCTCAGCCAGTGAAAGCTAGAGAAACAAGACAGTGGCAAAATCCTCATCTCTTGCCATCAGCTACAGACAGAAGGAGGAGGTTCAAGTGCCAACATGACACAATAAACAAATCTAAGATTCTTTCAAGAAATGCTGGCAAACATATTTTCTGAAAGCCTTTCCTCCAGTAAAACCACTAACATCACCTTGTAACAGCCTTTTCCCATGCTCTCACTACTTCCCAGAAACAAACAACTCCATGTGTAAAAGTGTAATATGACCCCTAACAGTACATATAGACACGGATCTTAAAGACAACCTTAAGTCCACACCGTTGGTCACAAGCTCTGTTTACACACACCAGTATCTGTGAACCCCTTGGTATTACTGTACTGAGAAACCAAAACAAACAAATTAAAAGAAACAACCAACATAAACTTAGCACAGTCTCTACTTTTCTGTTCAAGTAACACAGAAATTAGACTTTGAACAACACAGAGTAGAAATCAAGATGGTTTAAGTAATTCTATTTGTATCTCAAATGAGCACCCTGAAGAGCGGGCCAAGGGAATTTATTCTCTTTTCCCACATTTCATTACCTTGTACTTACCTTGCAAAGATAATCTGACTGAAGGCAGACATTAATATGTATACAACAGTGGCCAAATCAAAAAAGCTATTAAAAATACCTAGAAGAGAGGAATCTTTTTTAAAAAGTCATATTGTGCACCTTTGACATTGCACTTTCTACACATGGCGTCACTCAAAGCTGCCTTTTCTATTCACATGTATATTTCTCAGTTTATCAGCTAACAACTTGTCGAAAATTTTTCTTTGAATTATCCAGCAGGTGGGCCTGGTAAGAGAAAGAGAATTCCTATCCACCTGTTTTCAACAGGACCACATACCCTGAGTATTACCTACTGTACACCTTACAAAGCAAACCAGCAGCACACTGATGTGCACATGAAGAGGAAGTGGGGAGCTTGGGCTCTCACAGCCATCAGCAACTTTCCAGGAACTTCAAGAATCAAAGGAGGTCAAATTAGTGAATCAGCACAGGCTCACTGCTACAGGTGAGAGTGATCTCTGTCACAATTAATGATGTGAGCAGATTAAGTGTGCTCAAGCCTAACATGCCATTCTTTGCCTACAAAGGCACAGATAAAGCCATATGTGTGTTTCACTATCTCGGAGAGAATGATAACCAGGTTCTGCAGGTTCTCACCTCCAGAAGATCCCACAGTTTGACCAAAGCCAGCACTGCAAAGCAACATGAAATACAACTGCATGGGCATTCAGGAAGGGGAGGGAGCAAGCACCCCAGCCATCCACTGCAGACACAGTCCTTGGCTTCAAACTTGAGATAAACTCAGAATCTGGACAAGGGAACTCCTTCTGACCTTTCTACAGCACTCAGGGAAGCATTTTGTAACCCCTTCATGAGACATCCCTTCACACCACACACTGCCTCCTCCCCACTAGCCACAGGCTCCTGCAGCCCTGCTCTTCAGGCTGTTTTAAAAGCTTTACTGTTCCCAGTCTTACTCAGCAAAGTGCAACGAGCCAAGTAGAGCCCAGTGGATTCAGCTGGAAGCCCTGGTGTCAATGCAGCCACTGACAGATGAGCCAGCAGCATGACTGCATTAGAAGAGTGGAGGATACCTGCCTACAGAACAACTGACAGAAGCCAAAGCACCACTGAAACCCCAGTTAGAGTCTTCAATAAAATCTGACATGACATACATGCCATCTCATGCACGAGCCCTGTTTATGGTCCACATTTCTCAGGGCATATCAGTCTCTCTTGCTGGCAAGATAAACGTCTCTCCATCTCCCCAGTCTTCTTTCCCATGCCACCAGTGGAATATACAAGGCCTGTGTCAACTCTGCTTTATTCTGCTTTATTATTATCTGCCTTTCCCATCAAATATTTACTTTAGTTGTTAAAAACCAATGAAGAATTTCCAAGAGCCTCTGCACTGAATTTCATTCTTCCTCTTTTTTCCTGCTAACAATCACATTTATTTCATACCAACACGATGGAGGCAAGTCATAGAAGGAAGTACCCTTCCAGGGTTAGTAGTAAATGGGCAGGAAGGAAACATTTCAGCTCAGAGGTTGCCTGCAAAGCTGTGTGCTAGATTAACACCTACGGCCACCAAGTTGGTACCTACAGTCTGCTGTAATAAATAAGAATTCTACAAACTCACCATTAAAATTACCCATCATTCACCAATGCCACCTGTTCCATTGGCTACTGCAAAGAACGCCATTTCTTGCTTTATAAACTTCTTCCTTGCTCAGGGTGGGATGGAATACGAGGAAAATCAGTGCTGCAGTGGGAGGTCCTGGCAACCATTCCCACAGCAGCAGATTGTAGCTCCTCTCTGAAAGAATACATCCTCCAGCTGACAAGAACAAAAATGCAGCCACCTTCCTCCTAATCTGAAGCAATGAAGATCACCAAGCACAAATTCTGTCAGGCTGACAGAAGCACAGCAAAGGGCACAAAGATTATCTGCTGTGGCCAGGGGCATTAGTGCACCCATCACAGCAAGAAATGTGGTGCAATTGCACACCCCCTAAGAATGGCGTGATTGCCCTGCTGGCCAGCCTGGCACATTGGGGGCATTTGCTTGAAGGTCTCCACTAAGTGTGAGATGAGCTTAACAGTTTATTTTAGCTCTTCTTGGGCATATTAGCTTAATGTAATTTAAAAAACTTTCAAAAGCCTATATCCCAGAGAAAAGAAGAACTGTGGGGTACAAACACAACTAGAAAATGAATGAAGTTTTCAAAACAGAAGACACTGAGCTCCCCAGCTGAATGGTCAAATAAACTTCCCTTTCTTGCACCAAACCAGAACAAAAATGACTACAACTCTCTGTCACAATCATTTCAGACTGTTTCTTGCAAGAAGACCTTCAGTTCAGAGTACTTGTGCAGCCCAACTCTCAAAGCACAGCCCCTCACACCACGTGCAACAGAGCCTTCCCTTTCCTTGTGCCTGCCCCACATGCAGCACGCCCACCTCCTTCCCCAGTAAGGCTGTGGTTCAGCACATTCTGCTCCATTTTGACTCCTGCAGCTTGCACTTCCCTCTGCAGCCCCACATCCCCCCAGTTTCAGCAACTCAGCAGGGAGATGTCCCCGTTCCCTTTGATGGCAGCCCCAGCTGCACACAGGGCAGCCCCAGCCCAGCTCTGCCATCCCTAGTTTCCCATCTGCAAGGGCACCATTTTTTTTTAAACTGCATTTTACAAGTAAATCACATGATCAGCTGCTAGTTTGGGTGCAGAGCCAAGAAACACTCTGGTGTATGGGGGAAGGGAGCTGATGTATTTTTTGTTTCATGTGACCAGCTTACCAGAAACTTCACTAAGACCAAGAGCAGATCCTCCACCCACACCCCTCCTTTACCACAGCCCCTTCCCCCTGACACTCTCACAGCAGAGGTGCAGAGCAAATGCAACAACAGGAGAATCTGGCAGCTCACATGCCTACAGCCAACCAACAAGTCCAAAAAGAGGTGGGACACCAGCTTTGCATCCCAGTGGATCCACTGAAGGCAAACATTCAAGGAGCTCATCTCTCCCACCAAGGTTATGGCTCCAATACAGAGAAAGGGAGAAGTTGTGGCTTAGGAGACGTTGAGGCAGGAGGCTGCAGCACCAAAGCTAACTTGCACAAACACACCACAATATTTGGTTAGAAAATATTGTTGAGGGGGAACGTTTTAGATACAAGAGGCTGGCTGTAGGATGCATGCTTAAATAAAGAGCATCCCAACATGCTCTCACAGAGACATGGGGAGGGGATAAGTGATTTTTTTAAAAAAATCCACAGTCTAAATTTTAGATGGGTTCCATATGCTTTCTGCAATGAGATGGACAGGATAATATGCATGGCAGCATCTCTTAGCTCACACAGAGCTGTACAATAATGTATTTCCTTGGGTGCCCTTTAGACACCTCTCTTGAATTGCCCCTAAACCTACACATTTTATTTCGGAAAATAAAAATTGTGGCAAATTTCTAGAAAACAGAAAATTAAATAGTGGGGAAAAAAGTTAGAAAACAAACAAAATATCCTCATAAATTAACAACTACTTCCATAGTATCTTTTTTTGCAGAATCTCTAGGTGTGTAACAAATATTTACTCTAAGGCCAGAAAACCCTTGAAGCATGAGGTTTCTTTCTCTACCTTTAAAGAGCTGGAGAAGAAAAGCAGAGGTACTGAAACCAGAGAACATGTCAGTGACAAGTCTGTGAACAAACTCAGATCTTTGGAATCTGAGCCTTTCACTATGCTGGTTTTTGTTCCTCTGCAGAAAGAGAAATGCAGATAGAAACAATGCAGTTCAGATCTAATGGATTTTGAATACTCAAAGCAAAAATTGATAGGGGCAGCATTAGTACTGCTGTGATGCCTCATCATGTCTCACTCTGGGAAGCATGAAATCTGACTTCAATGGCATGCTAGGACCTAAGGAATTTTTATTATGAGGTCTGGTGTTCAGAATTGGAAAAAAAATATTTTTCTTTTAAAAAAACTCACATTTAGTCTCTTTGGAAACTGCCACCCAACAAAGACTGCATTGCACTTGACAAGAGCACAGCCTGAAAATAGCTTCCTTCACATGAAAGCTCCAGATTTGGACAATCTGGTGTGCACAACAGCTTTAAAGTGGTCACCCTGTTCCATTACCATGCTTGCTTTCAGATTCTCAGGGAATGAGGCACCTGACTTGCACCTTTTTCCAAAAAAGCAGATGTTATGCTACAGTTTTGATTTATTCTCTGGCTAAGTTAATTTCTTGTTTTGATCAATGTTTAATGCTCCTGGCTAGATCAGTTTAGATCTTGTTTGCCTGGAGGCATTTAATGCTGCTACATTACCGTAATACCAATTTTAAGGTCATCTACAGCTCCCCCACACCAAGTTTCTTGCTGTGATTTGGATCTAAATTATGTGGTACATTTTGGCATTGAATTGCACAGCACCATATCAAGTCAACAGACACTTACTGAATCTCAAGGGATGGTCAGATTTGCTGATTAACAGACAACACACCCAGAACATTCTCACTGATGAAGTCCACCCTGCCACAAAGAAAGACTGAACATGAGGGATTGAAACCATAGCCCTCATGTTATCTCAGAGCACACAGTTCTGTAAATTGCTGCCTATCTGAGGCAAAAAATGAGAGGGGAAAGGGTGGTGTGTCATATGGAGAAAGAAAATGCAGTGAAACAGTTATTAAAGCACTAACACTGATGGCTACAAAGGAACTTTCTCTGTTGAGATTCAGTTTTAACGAGGTGGTGGTTAAGATGTCAAGCCAACATGTCTGAAGACTAAACCCTCCTTTGTCTACAGAAAACATAAATGAGAAGAGTGGCAGAAAAATCTTGTCCACATTACCCACCAGGCAGCCTCAGCTTTAACCTAAAAGGAACACTTCTGCCCTACAAATGTTATTTCCACAAAAAGTTTGAATTTCAAATGCAATAAAGACAGCGGATCATGGTCTTGTCTATGGCCAGTGCCTGAGGAGTCTTCATAGTCCAGTATGAGATCCGTGGAGCACAAAGGTGGGCTGTAGACTGCAGCACTCCCTGGTAGAAGAAGCTTCTGAACAGGCACCATTGGCAGCAGACAGCACAGTAAAAAAAGGTGTCCTTATGCTCACTTCTTTTGCCATCTCTACCTGGACAGCTGGTCTAGCAAATAAGATTTGGGACCTTACTCATCCTATCACTAAAGCTGGTATCTTCATTTCAAGGGGAATGCTAGCAAAGGTGATCCCTGTCCCTTCCTAAGCCTCTCTCCTTTTCTTCAGTTCTTCTGTCAAGAAGTTTATCCAAATAGTGCAGTCCTCCAGCACAGCAGGCAGAGGACAACTACGGGTATATACTGTGAAGATACTGCTGCAGCCTCAGCACAGAAGTACATAGCTCACAAGCTCACAGACAGCTGGGGAACATGAAGAAAAAGCAGTATGGCCCATTACCTAAAATAACTAACTAACTAACTAACTAGTCACCTGTGCTGTAGGACTGGTCTCTGCAGAAAAAGAGGCTTCTGGGTTCTGTGACCCAGCAGAGGAGGGGAGCAGTGGCAGAGAAAGCAGCAGTATTCAGGACTTAGGGACAGCAAGTCTCCCAAGCTGCTTATATCTAACACAGCCAGGATCTGGAGTGACAACAGCCAGCGGGCAGGAAGGCCTAGAAAGCGTGCCCTCCAGGCCCTGAGAAATGCAAGCATAAAATGTGCTTCTAAAAGAAAAACATTAACAGCACTTGTAGACAGGAAGAGGGACAGGAGACAAAGACAACTAAAGAAGTGTCCAGGGGGAAGACAAAGCCACGTGTATGGAGCATGGGAAGAACAGAGAACCCACCAAAAGGGGCAGCACAAGGAAAATGGGATCATGTGAGCTGAGAAGGCCCAACTCAGAGATGTGATTTGTTGGCCTTGGTGAATGGGAGCAAAAGGCAGCACAGTGGCTGCCCAGGGCAAGCTGCTCTCCTTCATGGGCCATAACCCTCAGCAGCCTTACTGACCATGTCACCCACAGTTCAACAGAAATTAAGTCTGGCAACTTCTGATTACTTTAGCAACTGTTATAATCATAAATGAATCTGTTTTTCATTTTACAATAATTTAAACAATTTCCTGTTCTTCACACTGTACCCATATTCCCTCCTCCACCACACACTGAAACACATTTCTCTGTGCTGGACCAAAGCCAAAAATAAGACCCTCCAGTCCTCACAGCCAAGGAGGTGCCCGGAGAGGGCACTCAGCCTAACCACAAGAGCCACTATCCAAAACAGTGACCATGCTGCTGGCGGATCAGCTCAGGAAGTTTCTGCCTCCAGCCTATTTGCTTGTTCTCACCTCCTCAGCCAAGTTCAGTGCCAGATCAGCTGTTTGGGTGACAGCCCTACAAGCAGGGAAGGAGAAGAGAGCAGCAAAGGCAATTTTAAGTCTTCTCTGAAGTCAGTTAGCTTTGAAAGCAGTTGATAAAATTAACAACCCTAACAGAAACTGCCCACTGCAAACAGCAACCAAATAAAGCTGCTAGTTCCCAAATGGCTGATGACCAAGACACAGCTGCGCCGGGTGGGGGAGGAGAGGGGGAAAGCACGCATGAATCCTCGAGTGAGTCACTCACTCCCTGCATCCCTGCTGGCCTAGATAAATGCTGCTGCCAGTCGATGATGGGTGCTGCAAACAGACTCTTAAACCCACAGCATCCCCGCTGCTCATCTCCTGGTGGGCACAAAGCCTGCACTGAACAGCACCATCTTTGTGCAAGTGGGCAAGCAAGAGAGGTAATCACAATCACCATTAGGGCTCAGGTGTTTCCATTTGGCTATGATGGACTTGTATGTCTCTTCTTGCCCTTGCTCCTGCTTTCAGGAATTGTCCCTCAAGGGCTGAGATCTCAGGCAGATGAGGATGCATTATAAAGTCTGCCCATTTAGACAAGGAAAATACTGAAAAAAGTGTGAAAGCAAACAGATAATAAAAATAGTAATAAAGACACTGTGTAGGATGTTGCTCTGAGTCCCTGCACTGGTATTAGTTTGTTTGCAGTGCAGGATGCTCACTTGTACCGTCTGAGCAACAAGTCCTAGTGGATCATATCAGAACTGCCTTATCTTGAAGCAGAAGTTTAGGATGAAGGCAGAATTACCCAAAGCACAAAATGCACCAGAATTAAAAGCAAATCATATCAAGTCTATACCATGTGTAACATCTCCACTACAGATGCACCAAGATCAGGCAACTGGTCTAAAACAGACACTCCAGCTAGTTAGATCTCTGTAAGACAAAGCCTTAAATGCTGTACTACTGAGGCACCACAGCTGCAAATCCTGCAGTCATGTCATTCATTGTTTTAAGAATGGAGTTTCAGTAAATCCTGGGCCCAATGCAATCCCTGTGGCACAGCTATTGAAGTTTTAACTGTCCTCCCCTGAGAATGTGATGGATTTTTTACCCTGGTTTCCCAAGTGTACAAATATACCAGAAGGAACATGGCAAGAAAAGGAAAAGAACCTCGAAGGAGCAGAGTCTCAATTAGCTGCATCTACAGCACTGGTGTACATGCTGGATGCTAAGGATTTCAGAAACTGGCTAGCTGATACTCATACCAAGAAGAAAAGGTCAGGCCACAAACTCCAAGTTTCAGGCTAATGATGCTACATTTTGCAATTTTCTAAATTCTACTTTCTATGTGACACAGTTCTGAAAACTTCCCTCATGACTCTTGATTGTGAAATTACAAGACGTATGGAACCCTGGGAAAAACACAGTTGTACTCACAGTTAAAACTGACCAAGACTGCACTGGTGTCTCCTCCAAATCATTACCATAAGTATTTCAAAGAATTCAAAGAAATAAAAGAACAGCTTATCCTTCATCTAATCCATCTTTCCCTCTGGCCTGAAGATAATGTTACAGTGATTTTCCCACTCCCTATCACAAAAAAAAAAAAATCCAATCATTTTAGATGCACCTGTAAAACTTCCTGCCTGCAACTTTTGACACATGATGGGAGGACTACAGTGCTGCCACACATGGTTAAAAGCAAGGAATATATGAAGAAGAGAGAGCAGCACAAGGCAGCAAGTAAGGTGCTGCACAGGACACCTGCCTCAATCCTGGGCACATTAACAACAAATCCTACCAAGTACCCATACCTGCAATAGCTCCATAAAGGGTCACTGATATAACTAAATACTGACAAAAGGTCAATGGATTAAACTACTTGCGCAGTCTTTATACCTGCTCCCTATGCAGGTGGAATTGCTTGAAAGATTTGATGCCAGGTTTCTCTAATGAAACAGCCAAAACAAGCATATCTGAGCTCCTTTACTGCATTACTGAAAGTGAAGAGGAAAGAGATGATCATTTCTACAGCCTTCAGACCAACACAGCACACACACAGTGAGAAACAGCAAGAGAATGGATGAAACAAGTAGTCAAGACACAAAGTACTGCCTATTGTACCCTAAGACAGGCAAAGCAAACTGACTTACACTAGTCACAAGCACTCTGTCCAGTCTCCAGCTGGGTACTCCAGCACACTGGTTCTTCTGAAGCACCCAATGCTGCTGCCTGTTCCAAGAAAACACCTGGGAAGACTTCTTTATTTCCTTCTATCGGTCAGCTTGGTCCATCCAATACCACTCTAAAGTAATCCCTGCTTAACTTCCCTAAGCAGATTTATATCAACTGGCCCAGGTCCTGCTTGTGCAATTAATCACACTTTTTCATATTTAAGAGTGGCATTTCTTTAGCCTAACTCTGAAGCCTAAGGCAAGAGACTGCTCACTGAGCTGTCAAGGAGACCGAGAACTCAGAGATAAAAGGTCTGTGGGAGGAGGAAGTCACTAGGATTGTTGAACCAGTGTGGGATAAAGCAGGGGTCTGTGTTCTTTGGAGAAAGAAACATTTTTAGGAGAAACAGCTTGCTGCTACCAGCAATTATGCTACCTTTTATATGGCAAATTTGTTTCCATTTCATGACCAGAATTTGGATAAATGTGTGATTGATTCCAGCACAGATTTCTTGCTTTTGAAGTCCAAGTTTCCCCTATTATATTCCCTCCATCTCACCGTAATTGTGGTCTCTTTCCTTACTTCATATTTTAACCAATAGACTTGGTTAAAATATGTGCTTATAAATAAAACTATTTTTCCTTTTGAAATATAAACAACAAACTCAAAAGGCCTATAGAAGAAAATCCATACTTTGGCTCTTTATAGTAAAGTCAGCAAGAAACTTCATATAAATCTTAATTTAGAAAGTACCCAAAAGACAGCTGAGGGCCACTGTGGTGACCTCTGAAAGTCAGACAGGAGCATAAGACTTGGCTATCTCCACTTGTGTGTACAGACTGGGCAATGAGAGCAGCCCTAGAGAAAGAAATCTGAGGGTCCTGGGCGATGGCAAGCTGAACATGAGCCAGCAGTGCCCTGGCAGCCAGGAGAGCCAAGTACATCCTGGGGGGCATCAGGGACAGCGTGGCCAGCAGGGCAAGGGAGGGGATTGTCCCACTCTGCTCTGGGGCCACCTCACCTCGAGTGCTGGGGGCAGTTCTGGGCACACTTTAAGAAACATATAAAGAGCATCCAAAGAAGCACTATGAACATGGCAAAGGACCTTGAGGGAAAGGCTCATGAGGAATGGCTGAGGTCACTCGGCCTGTTCAGCCTGGAGGAGACTGATGAGAGACCACATTTCAACTCACAACTTCTTCGTGAGGGGAAGCGAAGGGACAGCTACTGATCTCTCCTCTCTGGTGACCAGTGACAGGACCTGAGGAAATGACCTGAAGCTGAGGGGAGGTTTATGTTGGATAGGAAAAGGTTCTGCACCTAGCAGGTTGTTGAACCCTGGAGCGGGTTCCTCAGGGCAGTGGTCACAACACCAGCCTGACAGAGTTGATGGAGTCTTTGGACAATGCTGTCAGGCACCTGGTGAGACTCTTGGGGATGGTCCTGTTCAGTGCCAGGAGCTGGACTTCAATGATCCTTGTGGGTGCCTTCCAGCTCAGGATATTCAGTGATTCTATGATTCACTTCTACAAGCACCCCAGAGACCTGTGAGTACAAGTGTAGGCAAGAGCAAGCAGCTAGCCTGTCACGGGAGGAGCATCTAAGGTCAGTTATAAGCTGGATATAAAGAGAGGGTGGGGAAAGGCTGCAGTGAAGACTTGGTGTCATACCAGGACAGGCAGAGAGAGCAACCAAAGAGAATAAGTCATGATTTGGTGGAGGGGAGGGCAGGATGGGAGGTGCAGAGCAAAATAGAGAGAAAATGAGGCATGATCCTGCCTGACAAAGGACAAAAAAAAATCTGAAAAATTCTTCTTTGTAACACTGCAGTGACAGTTTAACTACTACTCTAGCAACATAGAACTGCCAGAGGACTGTTACACAGGCTGGTTTGCACAGAGTGGGAAGGAAGAAGATACACTTGATGGCCTCCTCAAAAGAAAACACATGGTCTTACCAAGTACTGCTCCTCTTCGCTCTTTCCAGAAGGTTCACAAGGCAGAGCTGGAAGGACGGTATTTGACAGCATTGTGATATCTTTTCCTGTCCTTGCTGCCTTGAAAATAGAAATATATCTGAGGTGCAAAACAACCTGACCCAACTTACAAGCAGTTTTCTAGACTTCTTTTCAGAAAAGGTCAATGTGACAAAGTCAGATAGGCTTTTATGGAATCTGCTTGCCAAATCCAAGACAGCACTCAAGAACATTATTGTTCCAAGTCCCTTACAGATCTGTCTCTGATGATAAATAACTTTTGAGACCATGGAGAAAATTCAGAGCAGGGTTCAGAGAACTTCTGTGTGCAATTTTTCTATTTGATATACCATTTCCACCTAAAACTAAGCTTTCTATTGAATTCCAAGTCCTTCTTCTTCATAATGCACTCACCACATGAGCTGTATCTCCCTAGACATCTTGGTGAATACTGTTTCTGGTTCTTTAGGGTAGCTTGTTAGCATACTGTGTGTATCTGCGAGGGCCAGACAGCATGGCACTAGCACAGTGAGCTTTCTCCAAGAGCTTTTAGCAAGCCCACAGGCTTCCTAACCTGCAGGCTGGCAGCTGTCTGTTAGTAGAATGCCAGGAAAAAAATAGGCTGCCCCTTCACAAGGATTAGGTGTGCAATCAGGAGCAAGTGTCTGAGCACAGTCCAAATGTACAGGACTAACTGCATGCTGTCACATGTCCAACCAAAAAAATTAAAGAAAGGATTGATTCTCCTGCTTTGTAGACATGACACAGGTTCCAATATGAGAAACAAAGATCCAGCATATGGAACAAAAAAATCACTTTAGGAGTGCACCATGACCCTTATAAAAAAATGAATACAGAAATTACCATCTAGAATTAAGTATCACATGAGAAAAACGAGCAATAAGCTGCCTTTTGTAAAAGACCTGTATCACCTGCTACACCACTGGTAAGAATATAATAAAACAAGAGGAAAGAGAGCTCTGAGCAACTGCATTTATATTAGTGAGATAGGAGGGGAAGGGAGAAAAAAGCCTTCATTAGTCACTGATAGGACTGATAGGATAAGTTGTATTTACAAAGAGTGCATTAGTTATCCACTGTTTTTTTTTTCCAGAGGAAGCTGAGGAGGGCTCTATCTTCCCAACTTCCATGGGAGACAAGGCCTGCATGACCCAAAGTGCAGCTGCTGCACATTTCCTTCCAGAAAGTGCTCATAATGGCAGAAGGTCTCCATATCCCTTCATCTAGGCACTGCCTTCTGCTCTCTCACAGACACCGACTAGGAAGATGCAGCTGAAAAATGGATCCTTCCAATTGGCACTGGCCCACACTGTCTCAAGGCTTGGTCTGTTAAACACATATCAAAACAGCACCGCCAGCTCTGGTGGGAGGAAGACGTAGGAAAATCTCGAGGCTGCAGCTTCTCTAGTAGCTGTCACTGTTCTCATGAAAGCTCATCCACAAAGGAAGAGTGCAAGGCAAGCAATTCAGATGTTTTGAAAAGACAGCCACTCCTCTTTTCCTGCCTAAAGTTGCAGCATGCTGCAGAAAGCTCAAAATACACAGAGACTCTACCCTAGCCAGGGCAGTTTGAGGTGTCTGAACTACACTGTACTTCTGCATGGCTTCTGTGCCTGCTCCAGCTTTCTGAACACACCTTATCCCCAGCAGCCAGACAGGAATCATCTCTTCCTGCACACCTTCTTGTTCTGTGCTGGCTACAGCCAACAAGGAAGGCTGCAGCAAGAAGGACATGCCCCTCAGCATGAAGGGAGCACCAAGGAAATGCTGCTGCTGTGCTTCCACCAGCACTTGCAGAGAGGTTTGCATTCCAGAGGGCTGGAGGGTCAGGCAGGCTGAGGAATGCAAGAATAGTCACAAAGTATGCTGTCCCTTCAAATGTTGAGCTGTTATCAACTCTTCAAGAGTTTCTGAGCTGTGGGGAATCTGCCTCCAGTTCACATGAGAAATTCTAGGAAGTTCTCAAATTCCTGAGATGAGGGCTGCCAGCTCAGTGCATGTTTTACTGCTACTATT
>NW_005054300.1:12723101-12756154 GCF_000277835.1 Geospiza fortis
ATCAAACCTGTAACCACACTCTAGTCTGCCCTGTTAAGAGTGATTTTGCTGCCTCCTTCCCCCGCCCAGCCACTCATTCATCTTCACACAAAATAGCAAAGGGATTATGCAGATGTTGCTTTGCTATCCTGACCTTCTTAACCTATGCCCACATGCCATCAGTGATGTTGTGCGTTCACTGTCCCTTCAACCATACGTCAGAGGCTAATTCCCTTCTGGCTGTACCCTCATTCAGAAGCTGGATGATAATTTTCATCTCCTGCCACAGAGCTTCACAGGAACAGAGACAGGAACTCCCTGCATCAGTACAACTGAGGTTTGGAGCACAGAACTAGTTGTAAAGCACAACAAAGAAGGACAACACAGGTGGTGTATCCAGAGTTGTGTCCAGCTGAGGAGCAGCAGGAACACTGAAAAACTGAATGCTCAGAGAGGCAGTCCATGGCATGGCCAGCATAGAGCATCTGCGGATGTCTGCCTGGGGAAGAGTAAGGGGGGGAGGGAGCTGCACCATGAGGGACAGGAGTTCACTCTAGTGCCCAGCAGAAGCAGCCGCTCAAACGGAGCTAAGGCTACTGCAAAGGAGTAACAGAAGGTGGCTGAGCCATCAGTTTGCAGCATGCAAGCTGGGTGAGTCTCTTTCTAATCCAGAAAAAGAGGCTGCACAAGTCTTGAAGAACAGGTCAGCAAGGATTTTCACAGTGATTATTGGACCATACTTAGGGACATAGGAAAGTTGCATCCCATCCAGCAATGATAAACGACCTTCACTGTCCACTTCCTGCTTCACAAAGCCTGAGATGCTAACAGCAGCCTTGAATATATCCATGAATCCACGGTGATATCTAGAGTGGGGAAACAACTTTGATTCTGAACAGCATCTTGATAGATCTACAGCTGGGGAGATTCCAAGTGAACAGGAGGAAAGATTCTGAAAATTGCTTGGCAAACTGGAGGAAGCATATAACAGACACAGGACCAGGTGGCAGGGAAAGGTCTCTGGCAGGGACAACAGGGTAACTTCTGCATGGCCATGACTGCAATGATCACAGTCAATACTGCTGCTGAACTTTCCGTCAAGAGCCAAGCATCAGAAAAATGAAATTCACAGAACCTGTCACCAGATCTGACAGATCACCCAGATCATGCAGGGAAGCAGCAGGTATCTCTTATTTTGATTTCAAGAATCAGGTGATCTTGGTTTCAGCCTTGCCATCCCCACAGTTCTCCCCTATTTACTGCAGTGCTTGAGGCATCTGCCCTGGGGAGCCGTAGGGCTGACACATTCACTGCACGGGGCAGAGTTGAGTCACCTTTCCAAGAACACAGTTTTCTCTGGAGCTTTGTGAGGAGGGAGGAAAAACCCCAAACAAACAACCAAAACAAAGGCCTCTTCAAACCACCACCCAACAATCCCACTGCTGAAACTTAGACACCAACATAGCTAATAATTCCCACGGTTGCATTTTCATTCCTTTGGCAGGAAAGGTGTGTGGAGGAGCAAAGTAAGGTGTACTGCAGCACACATGGGTTACTAGGCTTTGTGGTCACTTTCCTAGTTTTTAGATCCCTTTTTAACATTTCATAAGCCATGAGAGTCATGGTAATTCCCCATGCACACTACAACCATAGTACTAACTTTCATGACCTCCAGGACATTAAAAACACCAGCACCCCTACCACACCACAGCTAGCACAGACACAGGCTATCAAAATCCTTTGGCTTTCTAGAACCCTCTCTGCTACTGTGCCATGAAAGGACAGATGGATGGCTCGAAGTGTCTTCCATCCATCTGCTTCCTCACCTCAACTAAGGGGACAGAAATCAGCTGTCCCTTGGATCCCCTGATGATGATTAATCCAGCATCATGGACAAGCTGTTGCTTATAAGGACTCCAGTGATCACACAGATTTTTCTCCATAGGGTTAGAGAGAAGAAAAGTTCCAGGAGGCTGGGCTTCAATGAATGAGACCCTGTGCAAGGGGATATCAAGGGCAGCTGTCCTCTGAGAAGCCAAGACCTTCACTTTAAAAGTACAGCAGCAGCAGAGAGAGAGATGGTGTAAAACTGAAGTGATAAGCAAATTGCATAACAATTTCTTCTGGAACTGGCACTCATGAGCAGGAGACAGACACCCAGCTTCTGATATTGCTCCTGCTGGGCACCTTCTGTCCTTGCAAAAGGGCTCCAATCTTTATGGAGATGTCTACTCCACAATCAAAGGTTTAATCACAGCATGAACATACATATCCACGTTAGCACTACACCTCACTAGCAGGACTAGTAATAGTGGGATTCATAGACTTGAACACAAATTGTAAGGTCTGCTGGGGACTTACATATGTGCCAAAGCTGCTAGCCTCCACTGAAACCCATATCACTGGGGCTTCAATGCTATTATCTCTACAACGCTGAGAATGAAGTTCACAAACTGTGTCCTTCATGCTGCAATCACACCTTTGCTACACTACCAGCAGAGACTCAGCTCCCTCTTCATCAGCTTCAGATGTTTAGTTCTTGTGTTTAGACTAGGAGCAGCACAGTAGAAGGAATTGACAGAGGGAGAGACAGAGAGAAAATACAGACACTGAAGTATTAATAATTATGCTTTGCTTGTCCAGTCCTGCGCATTTTCACTCTCAAACACTGAGCACATCCAGAAACAAAATTATACAAGAATAGTGATTGTATAAATAAATAATAATAACATGTCCTGGGTTGACCTGGGTTGACTGATAAGATAAAAACACACCAAAAGGGAGAGACACATCAAGACCAGCTCCAGGAACTCACAGCACATGTGGGTGAAGTGATTACACTTCCATTCTCACAACTCCACTGTCCATGGTCAATTTCATTTTCAGTGCAATGAGCAGCCTCCAGAGAAGCTGCAGGTGAGTTCAGTCACACACAGGACTGGTCCCCCCTCTCAGCACGCTGGCAGCATTACCTCCTCACTCACTGTGATCACTCCCTTCACTTGCCTTTCTACATCATGTCACCCAGCAGGATGGGGCAGTACTAGTAGTTACTGTGTTCAATTTATGGCTCAAGTCTGTACTTGAGTGTGCTTTTCCTAAGTTGAGTTAATGTTCTCGCAGGTCTGACAGAAGAAATTGCAAACAAACAAACCAACAAAAACGAGGCCAGGCCTCAATCACCCAGCACTGCATTATTTTCCTTCCAAAAGATAGGCATCAGAAAGAAAAGAGGTTTTCAAAATTATCATTCTGAATTTTAAAAAGATTGGGCCACCCTCAAAGGCACATGGACAGGAACAAAAATGAGGGTACAGAACTGGAAGAGGCTTTGGACCAGGAAGGTCAGAAGAATGACGCCAACAGAGCCATCATCAACAGGACTGAACTCCATCCCAGTTAAACATGTGCTTGTTGTACCACCAACATGCTGCCAGGAGCTCAGGAGTCTGAGCCATACTCAAATTACGAGCTGCAGCTGGTGACCCAAGGCCACTGAGTTAAAGAAACTGAGAAGCGGATCACCCAAAACCACACAGTGCTACTAACTATGGATGTGTGTTTTGGGACTTCTGGAACAATGAGGTTCATGAAGGCTCAGGTTATTGCTGGAACAAGAGCAAGCTCCCACCAGCTGATTGTATTTCCTTCACTTCTCTTCACCAAGCAAAACCCTCAAAATACATAATTTGAGGAAATAATCAACCCTGCTAACAAAACCATAGAATGGCTGAACACACTCCTTTCTTCCCTTAAAGTTCACACAGTGTGTATCTGCTATTTAAGTGTCCTTGAAGACACACACGCTAACAAAATTAACCACAGAAAACTACCTGGACCCCTAGGGATCTGCAAACTAGTTAATTTTGCAGGATCAGAAGTATCTAGGAAAGGGAGCACAAGAAGGACAGGGCAGAAGAAAACACTCTATTCAGTCTGCATCACTACCAGCAAACTACTGGGCAAAGAAGCAGTCACTACTACTCCCATATCCTCTATCTCACCATGTCAAGAAAACAAGTAAAATAAATGCAAAAACAGTTATTAGAGTAAAATAATATATCAGAGAGACCAGTGGCCTTGCCCAAGAATTCAACAGGATGCTTTAAAAACTCACCAAAAGGGACAGACTTGCTTAATTGTTACAGCAAGCTTATACGAAAGAATCCTGCTAGTTTGTTTCAGAACTCTTCTGAGGGAACTGAGGGAAAGGCACTTGGGTGACAGCACCCAAGGGAAGAGTGGATGTTCCCTGTAAAGCCCTGATGGCAAAGGTGCTTGAGTGAACAGTAACAGCCTGCCCAGCTTGCTCTGCTTGCTGACACAGCACAGTGGCCTGCCTGCACATGCAAACCCACGTGCATGGAAGGCATTCCTCCCAGCTCCAACACTTAATTGTGAAAATACTTGAGTGACATCCCACCAGGGTACACAGGGGACATCGTTCTCCCCAGTAGTCCAGGAAAGGCTACATCTTGAGATGCACAAAGGCAGAGAGGCAGCAGCTGAGGGGGAAGGTCTAGGGAGATTAACATGCTTATCTCCTCGCTTAAGTCTCTTACTGGCCAATGGTTTCAGCATGATGGCAGCAACAGGACTAAAAAGAAGAACTCGGGCATTACCAGTGACTCACCGTGTGGGCAATGACACTGCGAGGGATCACGCAGATAACCGCTCCCGCAGCCCAGCTCCTCTATCATATGAAATTACTCGCCACGGAGACAAAGGACACTCTGCACAGAGATCTCTTCATTCAAGTGGTCTTTAGACTGTATGACATTCTCTTCAACCATCAGTAGCTTTAAGTAGATAATCAGACCAATCTCAGACCCAAATGTTGGGTTCAGCACCCGCCACAGAGGATGGAGGGGACAGAATACACCATCAAGACTACGCCTCCAGAACATTAAAATTCCCTGCTAGAGGTGATACTAACCACTGCTGGTTTTCCTTTCTGTCTGGATCATGTCTACCAGTAAATGAATTTCATAGGCATAAGCAATTCCAGGATGTTGCATTAGAAGAGTTCCTCAGCAAAGGCCAGTGCACATCAGCAAAGCTAGCACCACAGCAAGATAGTGCTTACCCTAAGGAACCTCACACTTCCTCCAAAAAAGCCCATATATCCATTAGATAGTATTTTAGTAATTCAGCTGTAGAGATCCAACAGCATCTCAGATTCTTTATGTAAGCTACTGGAATGAAGGGTTTCAGTGGTACAGCTGTAGGAGTTAACATCCCACTACAGCACTGATGTAGTACCCCGACTTCCTCCCCTGAAAGGCCACAGCTAACATAAAACCAGATTTTCTTTTAGTATCTCTAGGAAAAAAAGAGATCACTCTTCTGGCACTGTCTGTGGTGCAGATTTGTCCAACAGCAGGTAAAGGAGATCCCCTTGTTGCAAAGCTGGCACTCACAGCAGTCACATCCTTCTCCTGCCTCTTGCTAATGGCCCTGTATCCTCTTTACTTTTGATGCTGACGCAAGCACTTGTGCAGCAGTGCACTGAACTGGATAACTGAACTGATCCATCATTAACCTGGTTCACCACACACCTATATAAAGAATTTGTGCTAGTGCAAGGAGAGAACAGCCAGAAGAAACACCGCCTCTTTCAGCAGCAGCAGAGCTCATGCTGGCTGAGACTGCTCATGTTGCTATAGGGGACAGTTCAAATACCCTTTGCTGTGATACTCCAAGATACTGCTCACATACAGCTCATGTCAGACCGTGAGATGGTCTAGTCTCCTGACTGAATTACTCCTAGTTTCTGACCCATCATAAGAGAAAATTGTTCAGAGCTCCCCTAATATTCACTCTTCATAACTTCTGCCACTCATAAAGAGGCCATCATTTTTATAAGTACATAGGGAATATCTATCTTTACCATCCCCACTTCACATAATGAAGAAAAATACTCAGTTCTGGAGATCAAAAAAGTAGAGTGAGAATATAGCAATTTATTTGAAATTTGCAAGGAGTCAGATCCTGCACCTAAAAGAAGGAAATAAAACCCCATCCATAGAATACCAGGATATCATATGCAATCTGGATTGTATCAAGGCAAATAGGACATTGCTATTGAGACAGCAGTGCTTAGAAATGGGCTGTTCAGCACTCAGTGAAACACAGCAATTTCCTAAGAAGTAATTATGCAGTTGGCTGCTTACAGTCAGAACCAAGGACCTCTCCCATGAGAACAGACACTGCATGATATCCCTCAGATTGCCTACTGCTCTTTAACAAGAGCAGCCAAAACTACAGTGTACCAACTCCTAAATCTGCATTTATCCCCCCTCTCATTCATTCAATATACTGGAAAACTTGCAAGGAGCAGCATCTCCTCCTATGTCCATAAGCATAAAGAGCAATTCTCTCTCTATCTCTAGCTGGTCAGGAAACCACCAGGTCAGAGCACTGAGGCATTTACAGCATCCAAAGTTAAAACTGGAGACAGCTAAATCTTCCCAGTTTGCCTGATAAGAACAGAGGCACACATCAAGAATTATTCAAATATTAGAGAAACAGGACACTTGACTCCACAACTAAAAGAAATAAAGCTTCAAGGGAACAGCAACTTATCCAGAAAAGCACATCAGTGACTGCTTTTGTGAGAAGCTCTTCTTTATTACAGCCTATACATAATTCTGCACACTAAGAGAAAAATCACGAAGATGGCTCCACAGGAACAAAGGAAGTGAAGACATGTCTGGGGAAAGCAGGTATCAAACAGCCCAGGCAGATGTGGGAGGAAGGAGTTTCAGAAGGAAGAGCCAGGTGACACCACCAGGAGCCATGGCTGGCAGGAAGTGCTGTGCCAGACTCACACTGATGGCAGGCTGCACTGCTGTGGGCTAAGATAAACCTGTCTTGGCCTCTCTGATCTGCAGCAAAGGGAAAACGAGATAAGCAGAGTCCAGAGAGGGAAAACACCCACTTTACCAGGAAAAGAGGGGATTTTGAAGAGTTTGCTTTGTTTATCAAATAAGCAGGTCCTCATATAGGAGAACTTGGGGCAGTTTGCTTCCTGCCATCAGAGGTGAAAGAGGGCAACATATCTCAGAAAACCAGACGTCTGCTGCTCTAAGGTGCTTTTCCAGTCTTCTCTGCCTCCTGCTGAGTAAACATATTTTGCCCTATCCAGCTATTCTGACAAAAGACAGTCCTTAGGAACTTTTGGTTGCCTTCATAATAACAAGATGCATCCTTTAGTCTTAACCACTGGGCAAAATCAGTTTGCAACTCTGTGATCAGATGCTCCCAGGAATATAAGTCGGACAAGAGAAACAATGAGTCATATTTTGGCAAAAATACACCAGATCTTTATTTTGCATCTTCCTGTGTTCGTCAGTGCAAGGCTGCTTCCCTCTGCTCCTCATACTTTTAAAAGAGCAATAACTATCACCACTCCCCCCTCTCCAAGAAAAAAGCTTTATTATTTCTTCTGATTTTATGCTGAACCATCATATTCCCAACATGTTAACTGTCTTCACCACATCTGAATTATGCAATAGGAGAATTCAGATGCAGCACCAATTTAAGATACAGCTTTGTTCTGTGATTTCCCAGCCTATGACTGCAATTCAGTGGTCCCACTACCACTGTCAGCTTGGAATACACTTTGAGATCCCTCAGCTTATAAAATTTTATTACAAAGATAAAATATTTGCTCCTGGATCAGTTCATAAGATTCTGATTAGCAAAGCTCTAAGGGCATCACTAGAAGAGCTCTAATCATCTACTTCAGAAGACCAGAGTGACCCAAAACATGACAGCTTACCAACAATTATTTCATGTTATAGGAAAGATCCTTCTGCTCAGCACATAAATTGTTAAAGTCTGTGTTTACTATGTAGAAAATGGATGTGAACATATAGACAGGTCATGACTAAGCATCAAGAAGAATTTGAAACACCCTTCAAACAAAATACAGATCTAGCATTTCATACTGGCTGCAAAAAGAACACCCAGCATTTCCTATGATAACTTCTAGCACTAGATTTTCAGATGCTTTGAACAGCAATTAACTTGGCCTAATAGCTCCAGTCATAACAGAATACACCATTTTACAGAAACACAATCCAAGACTCAAAATCGTCTGCATTCTAAAAGGTTGAGGCCCAGTATGACTCTTTTCCACAGATGATGCCTGCCCAACAATCTGACTGGCTTTGACCAGACATTAGCTACTTGTGAAAGAATGGAGACAGACAGGAGAGAAAAGGATGAAAAAAAAGAGGGGGTATTGGGCTTTCTGTCTGAATTGAATACCAAACCTCAGCAGACACCAAAATGCAATGACTGCCTTATCACCTTATTACACAAGCTATGAGTAAGGTTTTCAAGGAAAAGGACAATATTGCCCCTGAGATACCCATTTGCTATAGGTGCTTCTAATAAAGGGCACTTCTTGGTGTCCCCTCTTCCATACCAGCTACACAGAAACTATGCTCTAATATCCAAACATTAAATGCACTTCGAAGCGGCACCCAGCCATTTATCCCAATTCACTGTAGTCAAAAGACATTCTAGACATCTTGGAAGTGATGGCAGATTGTGATAAACTGCATCTTTGTTCACCATGCTCTTTTGCTCTCCATAGAAAGGCAGATAGAAGGAGAAGTGGCAGCTACTGCAAAAGACATGATCTCCTAGCAAAGGATTCATAGATGTAAAAGCCTTCCTTCGCTACCAGCCAACAGTTAACCCAGGAGTGGGAATAATAAAAAACTGGATTGCAGCACTGAATGACCAAGTCAATTAAGAGAAAGAGGAAGAATATTTGCATAGATCCAGTAGGCAAAACCACACATTTTTAAAAATGGAATACCTAAGTTCTATTCCAAAATACCTAGAAGTTAAAAAAAAAAGCAGAATTAACACTGTCTATGCAAATTGGTAGTGATGCCACATCACAGATGTGATTAGAGACTGCATGATTAGATGTTTGATCCCAAGGAATGCTCGACAATGGGAATGTCAACATAAATTATACCCAGTAGAAGCATGGGTGCTTAGTGCTTCCACCTCAAAAACAGACAAGCTAAGGAGAGCAAGAGGCAATTAATAAAGTCCAAGTTTTAGCACAAGCTTACATCAGGGTATTCAGTTTGCTGAATTACTTTTTCCCTTCCTTCTGTTAACACCTTATTAGAAGATATGAAATTCCAGGGGAAATCATCTCTGTTTTGATTTTTCAGTAAGGAAATCCCAATCTTTTCAAACACACCAGTCTAAGAAAACAGAGCAGAGATTTATCCTTGCAATTCTGGGTCAAACTCACTAATCTTGGACTTGTGGCAGTGTACAGCAGGAGAGAGCAAGACCTGGAAAAGAAAATCTGGCCAAATGTGCATGCAAAGCTGGCACTGGTGAGTGGCCTTGGCCATCAGGCCACAAAACACTTTGCACCAAGAACTAATTTCTCCTCTCACCTATAGAGCAGTGCTTTGCACACCCCCATCAGTGCTCTGCTCCCCACTTCACTGCCAGCCACCTCCTTCTCCATGCACTGGCCTGCTTCCTGTCTAACAATCTTGCAGCTTCACTGGGGATGCAGCAGCTCACCATACAGCATATTTGTTGGCTCCATTTTAAAGGAAGCTCCTAGCCAATAGTCCTACATGCCCTAGGTATCCACTGGATTCCAATTTCCACACAGAAACAGCTTCAGAAGCCTATTTTCAAGAAGGTGATTGTCTCCCCCAGATGGCTCAACAGTCTCTACAGTAGGGGTTCAGTGCTCTATGGCAAACACTCCAACTCCTCTCTTCCACAAAGGACACATACATTAGCATATAAAATATCCTGAAAAATTACATGAACCTCCCAAAACCTGCTAGAGGCAAGGACAAAGTGGTTTGAAATGCTTTCTTTATAGCACAGAAACAGCTCCTCTGTACAGACACTGACACCTTTCTGCTTAGCATCAGAGGATAAAGAGACAGAAGAAATGCCACTGAGCTGGACGCTGTCTATCCATCTAGGATTGCTTTGAGCATGTGATCCTGCCACAGATGGCAGTTAATAGGATGGCGCCTTCTTATAAGATGTTCAATCAAAACCCTGAGGGGTGTGGTACCATTAGCTTTAGTTGGCAGCCAGAGTACAGAACCAAGAAATTAAGTCTGTCTTCAGTAATCAATGCTGCCCCCAAAGCAGGAGAAGAAAGATCCCTTTTACATGAAAATCTCTCCTTTGTCCTAAAATGTGCCCACTTTGTCCCACAGCATGGAAGTTCTCCCAATATACAGAACCTATAACCACAAAAAGCTGTAATTCTTAGCACAAACAGAGCAGTAACAGAACCAGAGAAATCCTCTTCAGTGAAGATGGACAAGGTGGTCCCGTACTAAGTGAAGCTATTCCAAGTCTGCTGGCTGGCATGACAGGCTGTCCTAGTTGAAAAGGGAATTACTAAAATGTACATGAGAGTGCAATACTGAGTGGGAAGACACCAAGGCAGAGATACAGGTAGCTTTCACTTCTCTAGACTTTCCCTGTAATGCCTTACTATTTATTCATATGAACAGCCATCATGCAGGCAGTCTCCTTGTGTCCTTTCCTAAGCAAGAATGTAGGGGTTTTTGTATCTCAAATCCAATAAAATCATTGCCAATCCTCCCCTTTCCTTAAGCAGGATTATTCACATATTGAAAAGCAGTGTATATCCTGTCTAACTAAAACAGCACATGATGCGGAGGTGGCAACACACTACAATACAAACATAGCCAGATGAATAAAAAAATCACTTTTCTACTCCATGCAACTGCTCTGTGTTGTTGACTCAGACGTGTTCATTTGAGCAGACAAAAAAAAAGGGCTTTACTACTGCTGCTCCCACTGAGGTTTGGGAAAGCAAAGCCAAGCCTACATGCCCCAGTCTCAGCTAGGCTCGGTCTGGGAAGCTCTTTAGCTCTAGAAGCCCCAGCTCTGCAAATCCCCAGCAGGAACTGCAGATCACGGGCACATATGTAGAAGAATAATTAGTTTCAGAGCCAAGACTGTGCTCCTCCCCCACCCCTTAAATTAAGTAAGGCAAGAAAGAGTACACAGCCATCCAGTCATTCTTGAAGAATTATTTTTCTGACTAGCTCTGCACTTTAAGGATGCCATTTTTCATTATTGTTAATCGGTCTCATTAACTAGAAGCTCTTAAGCACAAGACCATTACTAAATGCAGTTTACACTGCACAAAAGCAATGCCCTTATTGTAGCAAGGACAGGAGGGAAGGAAACAGTTTGCCTTTCCATAAATACCAATAATTCAAACCCAAGCACTATTTTCTCTTCATTTAGGTTCACAGTTACTTCAAATTAGTAGACAGTTAAGAGAAGGATGGTTTTAAAGATCTCCAGTTTGCAATTAAGCTATATCTCATGACTTAAAAATGAACAATACTTCATAAAAGAGAAGCTTTACTCAAGATAAACTTTCAGACCTTTCTGGGGTTAATGATCACATCATGGATTATAAAGATACGCAACCACACCCTTAAATTTCAGGCACATAAGCAACCTAAAGAAAGAAATACATATTTCCCCCCTGCCCCCCATCTCACAAACAGAACAGGGAACTCTTCTTCTGAAAGTCTGAAATCGTATGTGTATCTGGAAGCCCAAAGAGAAGCCTGAATAAAAATTTCACTTTTATGAAGCTATGAAAGTATTGAGGACAGGGAAAGTTGACTTCTTCCTAGAAGAGTCAGCCCAGGCTGGCCTTCAGAGGGACGTGGACAAGTTCAAGAAGGGTGCCCATGGGAATCTCATTACGTTTAACAACACCAAGTGCAAGGTGCTGCACCTGGTAGGGGCAGCCCCAGGCATCAATCCAGGCTGGGGTATGAACCAATCCAGAGCAGCCCTGCCAAGAACTTGGGGGTGCTGGTGGATGAGACACTGGACATGAGCCAACAACGTGCACCTGGAGTGCTGCCTTCAGCTCTGGAGTGCCCAGCACAAGGAGGACATTGATTGGTTGGAACGAGTCCATAGGAGGGCCACCAAGTTGATGAGAGGGATCTAATCAACTTCTCCTATGAGGAAAGGCTGAGAGAACTGAGATTCTTCAGCCTGGAGAAGAGAAGGCTTCAGGGTGACCTAAACTGCAGCCTTCCAGCACCTGAAGGGAGGCCACAAGAAAGATGGAGAGGGACTATTTACAAGGGCATGTAGTGACAGGACAAGGGGGAATGTCTTCAAACTGAAAGAGGTTTAGATTAGATATTAAGAAGAAATTCTTCCCTGTAAGGGTGGTGAGGCATTGGCACAAGTTGCCCAGAGAACCTGTGCCTGCCCCATCCCTGGGAGCGCTCGAGGCCAGGTGGGATTGGACTCTGAACAACCTGGACTTCTGAAGGATGTCTCTGTCCATGGCAGGGGGGCTAGAACTAGATCATCTTTAATGTCCTGTCCAACCCAGGCCATTCTATGACTCTGATTCCATGAAAATGGAAACCCACTCAAGAGTCAGAGAAGTACCTTCCCCACTTGTAGTGTTTCAGAGCTTCACAAAACTTGCAGAATCACCAGGGCTTTCAGTTAGTAATATAGCTGACACCACTACAACTTGTGCATTGAAAAAGCTAGCAACTTTTAATATCATTTTCCATGGAGAAGGCTTGACATCATGCTCTTCACACTTTCAATTCAAATATTGCTTAACTCAAAATGAATTTCTAATCATGAACAGACACCCTGTTTGTTTGGAGGTGACCAACATATCATCCACATAGAGAAGCAGAACAATGTTTATAGCTCCAGCGTAAAAAGTTAATTCCAACCATGCACCACATCAAGGTTGTTCACAGGACTGAGCCTGGAAGAATAGTGCTTCACATCCTCCTTTACAGTATTAACATTCTTTTATTCATAGGAGGTAAAAAACTGGGGGTGGCAGGGAAATGCTTCTTAAGTGTCTTTTATATAAACCTGCACCACACAGAATTTCTAAAAACAGCATCATGGAATGCTACATTTTCTTGAGGCTTTTCTATTCTCCTCTGTCTTCCATCAAAAAACCCAACAAACTAGCAAAAAAATTCTTTGCAACCTGGAGGCCAAAATATTTTGTGCAATAGTGCTAGTACAGGTCCATGCATGAGTGTTAGTCCTCAGCAGCATTACACACTATGCAAACCTGCTAAAGATGAAAACAAAGCTCAAGCACAAAAAGACAAATACCATTTCCAAAAGTGGAGAAAGTCAAGTCATGATAGGCGGTACCTAAATTTAATATACACTCATTGCCAGACCTCTAATCCATTTTGCCTTGTGTTCAGTAACCAATGGTGTCTGAAACCTGCTAATTCAGGTAGAATAGCAACAATACAACTTGCAACATGCCGGAACATTAGGACAGCCAGATGGCAGAAAGGACAGACTGAAAAAGGATAGTGTCTGGATGTACATTGCTGCTTTTTTTCTGCTGTTGTTGTTTTGTCTTGTTTTCATGGTTTTTCTTGCTTGTTTGTTTGGGCTTTTTTGTATAAAGACATAGGATGAATCATTCCTAATGCTGGAGTTGAACATCCACACCCCTTCCTCCATCTTTCACTCTCCTGCTTTGGTGTTAGGGGAGCACCTTTCTCTCCAAAGGGAAGCCTGTATTCTTTGCTGAAGTTATAAAGAAAACAACTGTCAATTAAAAGAAAAAAAAAAAAAAAAAGACACGTATCCATGTTTCAGGATGATCCCAGTCATCCTGCACAAAGGAAGGAACAGATGAATCTCGCAAGGCAAACACAACCTGAAGAAATAAGTCTGTAAATCCTTTCCTTTTTTAAAAGCATTCCTCTTCTAATATGCTGACTTAAATTACACACAAGTTTTTCATTCTTTTTTTCTAATCTACAATATTTGTCTAAAGGCAACAAGTTTGAAATGAATTACTGAAAAGATAAATTTTCCATGCATTGCATAACCATGTTTGTTTTTATTACAGAAAGGGCAGACCAGAGCCTCTAACTAGTTTTCACACTACACTTTAATTAACCTTAATCACATTCCATCTCTTCCTACTATTTTCCTTTTCCCTCTACTCTTATATGGCTATTCCTTGCAGCACTACCACAGTATGGTTTCTAACTGTCTTCTAAACAAAACGTGAATCACCCTATTTGAAAAGTAAGCAGTATCCCCAGTATACACATTATTAAGTGTAGAATAGCTTTCTGGTCATTCCCTCACGGTTTTTATTCCTTCCTCTGGCCTGGCTTTCAGTTAATGACAGGTCTTCAGCTCTGTCCCATAACTTCTCATTATTCCTTCCAATGAGCTAACAGTAATCTTCTTAAACACACACAAGATTTTATTCCTCCCTGGGTGGTAAAGGATGTTCTGCTCTTGAAGACTTCACATTAGTTTGACATTATCATATGGTCAAGAGGGCTTGCAGTAGTACACCTTGTGCACCTACAGCTGTTTCCTGGGGAAAGACTTCAAATGCCTAAACCATGCATTAATATGGATGCTTCTAATTTCTCCAGGAAGGCAGAAACCTTTGCACTAACAGACCGATTACTAGCCAAAAGACACAGCAAGAGCAGGGCAGGAAGAGTTTCCTGACAGCATCCCATAATCCAAATTTTCACAACCAAATCAATTACTTAGATCTCAAAATGCAGACAATTTTAGAGCTTACCTAAATTCTTGTCACGAAATTGGGGTTTTCTTAACTCTTAGGTACAGTTGCTTATCTTAGAGATTTAAGTTTTCATTTCTGCCATCTTACTTTAACACACTTTAGAAAATAAACTATTGCAGATGGCACTGTCCCTGTAGTTATGACTAATAAAAGGTAATAATTTTACATCTAAGTGACCTCCTTTAATTTTTCTGATTGGTCTTCAAACACACACACACACACACAAAAAAACCCATTGTGTGTTTATTGTCATGTAAGAGCCTTCTGTACCAACAGCAGTTACCTCTGATTGAGTTTTCAATCCTCTTTACCTGGAAAAATCACAGAAAGGGAGAGAGTCCAAAGGCATACCAAATATATTTTGAAGCTGTATTACACAAACAGTAAGCAAATCAGAGTGGAAAGTAGTACAGAAAACACATCAAAATATTATTCCTGTAACCAGCAAACTATACCACAACTCCTCATACTACTACATGCTTTAGCCCACGATATTTTCTGCCAAATGCCCACAAATTTTTTTCTACCTACACTCTTCCTATCACTGTTACAGCAAAGCATATGACTTGGACTCTTCCTAACTCATCATGGCTCATTGCCAAGTGTTCTGGAAAGCACTTGAAAATGTGCATCTTTCTCAGTATTCCCAAGTGTAAAGCAGGGCTAATACTTCTCTGCCCAGTAGTAGTACTGGGAGGATCAAGGATACTCAATGAAACCTGTTGATGTATTACATAGTTGACAGGGAGAACAACAAAGTAAGACTGAGGGTACATGGTTAAAAAAAGCTGCAGGAACACTTTCCTGGCGGTGCAGAGGAGCACACTGCAGTGGAATGATGACATTCCTTCAGGTAGGGGAATACAAATTTTGGAAGGACAAAGCAGTGGGGGCAAAGAGAACCAAGCTCCTGGAAAAAAAGATGAAGCACCCACAGGTGAAAGCACCCTTGGAGAAACCCTACTTGGAAGACGAAGTTCCTGGCACTGACTCCACCTTTACACCAACATATGAACAGAAACCATAATGCTCTCCCTGTGCACAAGGGGCTACAAAAGCTCCTCAAACCCAATGCGCTCCAATTCAGCCATCACTGTCAGAGCTGTCCAAGCCTGCACACCTACTGCATCCAGTCCCAGTTTTCCCATGACACAGCTGTACAATGTGGCTCTTGAATAAAATGCTACATGCTAATGCAGGTCACCAAACAGCTGGATTTATTTTGAATGAACCAAGGAAATTCATGCTTGAATGAAAATGACAGACACTCAGGAGGGAAACAAAACCTCAGAATTTCTGCACACTCCTAATACTGGTATTCAGCAGAACATCATTGTTCAATGCATAATGCCATCCTTCACTGCAGGAGATGCTGGGGGGCCTGTGTCCATGCAACACCAAGCTGCTTGCATCCTTTGCTTCTTTTGAGCTATTTCAGCCAGCTGGGAGAAGGAAGGATGCTGGAAATGCTGCCTTGATTTGATATTTGAGAGACATGAATGACAGAAGTAAACTAAAAAGAAAATCTTCTTAAAGGCACAGATGAATGGCACTGCACCCCAGTGCTGAATGACTTCTCTCCAAAAGAGATAATACCTCCATTAAAATACGCTCTTCTGACAAGAAGGAGCATCAAGCCTCAGGGGATTAGAATAATTAAAAAAAAAAGGTCAAACCTTCTATTTTAAGGCTAAGTTCCCCTAGCAATGCTAGGAGAACTTTAAATTAAGCAGAGCAAGCAGTAAATACAGAGCAGCTAACCAGACATTTCAATGAGAGAAGACTTAAAATGCACACTTGTGCCGCAGCAGATACCACCTGTAGCAGAGCCACCAAAATACTTCTGTACCAAAGAGCAAAGCTCGCCATGTCTCAGTAAATCCATGTGGCAGCAGGGAAAGACACAGTGTGGTTGCCTCTGGCTCCTGAAGAGTCCAAGAACTTCATCCTGTGCATTTGAAGCGCTCAGGCTCTTCAAGGTATTGTATGGAAGTGAGAGAGCAAGAAGACATAATAAAAGCTACCACTCACTAAAACAACTTCAAATGTCAGGATTACGTAAAAACATACACAGGGTATGCACGTATGTTACACACATAGAAAGAAACTCTTTGTATGTAAAAGCATAAAAAGGAGTTTCTAAGCACTGATAACTTTGAAGATGCTATCTAATCAGGGAGGAGTCTCCCCCAATCTTTCTGTAACTGGCTTTTCTTGCAGGGAGCTCACAAGTCTCTGTGTTGCACAGACACAGCACCCACCCACTCGAGACTGCTGCCACCATCCCTGCACTGCAGCCACACAGCTTCCTGATCCCAACAGCATCAGGCCTGAAAACCAAGTTTAACTTCTCTGTTACCTTGATCCAAAGCCACTCAAGGAGCTCCGCTTCCTATGCTCTCTTCCAGGAGTACAATACAGGCACACAAAAGCTATTTCCACATGCACTCCAAAAGCTCTTTCCACATGCACTTTTCTCAGACCCAGCTGCAGAAGATCGTGGTTTCCAGAGCTACACTAAAGCAGCCCCTTCTACAGTTGCTCCAAGAAATACGAAGGTCTAAACAGATCTCCAGTCTACCCAGAGACCAAATAACTGCCCATCCCCACCACTTCAATAATTCCTTACGGAATGGTTCTTCTGAACTTGTTTTCCTGATTCAAGGCACAAGACTGAAAAGGAAATGTGCTGCAATACAGAGGGAACAGACATCTTTAGAGGAAGACACAGGTGCTCCTTGAGCCATGTATTTTGTCAGCACACAGCCTTGGTCAGTTGAGCTTTGTAATCTGCCTCTATTACATTCATGCTTTGTTAGCTATAGCTGCCATAAAGATCAACGTTTTTGGGCGTTGCAAGCCACAGACCTAGGGGGTGGGAGAGGTGTTTCAAAAGAATAAGCACACACCTTCTCCTCCAGCCTAGACCAGCCATTTGGCAGCAACCCAGTGCAACATAATACATCCAGTACAAGGAGCAAATTGCCTGTGAGGGACTGGCCTGTACACTGACACACAGCTCTGCAGCACTGACATCCCTACATACAAAAAATAAAAAGAAAAAGCGCAGAAACAAACTCCACTGCAACCAAAGAAAGGCTTTACTTATTTTTAATTTCTGTTTTCGTCTTTTCCCCTGGGCTAATTCAGAAGCCCATTATACTTTTAACAGGGAGTTATGCTGTACAGTCACTGGGGCTGTGTCCCTGAGTGCTGGCAATGCATTTGTAAGGAACTCATGATCTCCATGGGCACCCTTACAAAAGAAAGATCAGGCATGCTATCAATGAATTGGGAGTCCTTTCTGCATCTCAGTGACATTTTCATCACCATAACTGGCCACGGGTAGAACATCCCAGGAAGCAAACCCTAAAAATAACTTCTTACAACAAGTCAGACAGTCCCCCAGCAAAAGGGGAGGGAACATTGCTTACACACAGCTAGCGCAATTTGGTTATTACGAGAGGGACAACAAATGTCCAGAAAACAGGAGAGGCAGAGAGGAAGTAGAGGAGGAAAAGTGGGTGTTGAATGATACATCAATTTTTTCTGCATCACCAAAGACTGTCAATTGGAAATGCTTTCCCAAGTGGAAATAAAGAAATTGAAATTGAAATATAGAACCAAGTCTGCCCAGAATACTTTTAAATACAGTGAAGGAAGAAGCCTTGCCAGAATGCGCCAGAATGAAAAGCATTATGCACTCCCCATAAACTGCAGCCACCTTGGAGGAAGGTCCTTTAGGGCCCTCTCCAGCAATGGCCTAAGGGGCCCTAGGAATCCCTGTGAGCTACAGAGGAATTTCTTCACCAGAATACCCTCAGAAACTTGTGGATGGGGAACCAGGAAGCAATTGTACAAGTGCTCCTGTCATAGCTGATAGCCAAGCAGTCTTTCGAGGAGCTTCTGCTTCCTGGAGAAGCAAAAGAGAGGCAGGGGAAGAGCAGAACAAGTGGTCCGCTCCTCAGCCAGATGCTTAAAGCCACAAGCTCCCCAGCCAGCCTTCCTGACATGTGCTGGAGGGGCTGCAGTGCTCTCAGAGTGCCCCTCAGACAGCTCATCTACCCCCCTTGTAGCAGGGCTACTGCACACATGGCTCTTCTCCTCCTCCTTCCCTTCACAGCATGTCACTCAGCAGCAGACCCAGCCTGCCAGGTGCAACACCTGAACAGCCAGGGCACTCCAACTGACTCCCCCTGTGGGCTCTCTCTCTGCCATCGTCCCTTTGCACCAGCACATGGTCTCTCTGACAGCCATGCAACAAAAGACAACACAGTTATAAACCCACAACCCATGGGGCCTCTGTGCACTTCTGACTGGCATGCAGAAGCTCACAACCAGCTCCAAACTCTACCAGGACATCCTGTGTAAGAAGGGAGTGTGCTGTAAAGACATCCTGACAGGACTGGCCCTAAGCAAACACCTGGTTAGACTGTGGCAGAGTGAGGAGGGGAAAAGCATGACAGGATTTTCCAGTTCCAGGACTGCTGCCCACTGTGCTTTTCCATGTTTTCCTGCTCCTGAGTAGGTGATGCGTACACAGGCACAGAAGGGAGGGGCTCCTACCATCAGCACTGTGCTGCCACTGTGCTGATCCCTTTCTCCTCCTGCAAAAAGTCCTTTCTGAACAAGTTTCCCTGTGCTTTGGGGAGGACCCAGCCACAACTGCAGACACTGGGCTCACTCGAACTCACTCCCTCTTGATTTACAGAAATTCCCTGCTAACAGCTGCATTGCAGATGAACTCTCTTAAAGTGGACACGCAGTGAGACAGTAGGACACAGAGCTGCTCCAAAGGCAACACAGCCATATCAGCACCTTCTCTGCTGCATTCACAGCAACTGTACGTGTGCAAGAACTCCAGCAGCTCTGTCTTACACTCACTAGGCACAGAGGGTCCTGAAGAACACAGCCTAATGAAGGGAAACCACACCAAGTGAGCTTATTTCTGGACATAAGTTCCCTTCTTCTCCCCAACAGCTGACCACATCAGGTGTTGTGGTTTTGGATGAACCAGCTCAGTAAGTATCAGACTACAGCTGGTGAGCAGACAAGGTAACAGTGCGACAGGGAGGCAGATCTCAGCAGTGTCAAGTCACTGCAATGCAGGATCCAGGAATTCAAAGATGCAGAAGGAAAAATTTAAGTTCCTCTGGCTCAATCGAGCTGCATGTTGCCTTGTTGCTGAGCCAACCCCTGCCACTCCTTTAGATAAGGTAACTGCAACCATGAGACCCAAGTTTTGTTTCCAAGACAGGGAAGAAATTTTGGCTGTGCTTTCAAATGAGAAAAAACTTCAGCAATTACCACTTCATAATTCACCAGGGAGATAAGAAACTTCTTGACTATTTGTGAAGTGGTGGGAGGGAAAGCTTTTTAAGCTCAGCTTCAGGACTACCGAAGAAACTAAATGTACATAGCCACAAAGAGTTAACAAGGCATAATGTGCTTCCTTAAAACTGTAACCAGGTCTGCAGCAACATAAACTGCTAGCAGCAACCAGAGTCACCCGAATATTGTTAGCAATATTTGATAAAGATTATCAAAAAAGCCAACTGCCTTGGGTCTCTTTCTTCATATCTTCTTGCTGAACTTGGCTGTCTGGAGAAGACAAATGAGAGCTCAGCTCCTAGTCTACTACTGTAGCAGTGCTTCCACACAAAGGACAAGCCGACCAACACTTCAGTCCTCTACATCATCCTTAAGTGCAAGAGCAATTCAGACAGAGAAGGCTGTGGATCATTGCTCTGCATCGAAAATTTTAATCCAGGCAACTTCATAACAAGCGGCAGACACAACACAATACCCTGATCTGCAGAGCTGGCAGATTCTAGGCCAGATGACACATGAGTCAAACAAAAATGGGCAGAGCTAAAAGCCACTTTTCAATCTGCAATCCAAAAATCAGGAATATTTAAAGTAACACAGGAGCTATGAATCACTACTTTAACTTGTAGTGAAGAAACACATCATCACAATCAAGCTTTGTCTCTGCACAGGCACCAGTTATAAAATAAAGCTGTGCAACTTCAATGCTCCTAATCTCTCTGACACAATCTCAACAGAGGACATTTGATACCCAAAGCTTACATGGACAGGCCCTGAGGCAGACAAAATTAAATTTAACAGCGCACCAATTCTTTTGGCAAACAACAGAAAAGCCCTGCTTGGCATCACCAGGCCATACTCTCTTGTAACCTCCAAGAAAAACGTTCCAGGGGCCAGTAAAGACAACTTCCTCCTTTTACATCTATTTTTTCCTCCAGCCAATGGGCAATTTCTTGGCCCATTACTCATGAAATGTTATATGCTTTGACATAAAGGAATATGAGGAAATAATAAAGTTTTTTAAAAAATGAAAAAACCAACCAAGATACACACGGACATTTTCAGAATGGCAGCTGCCTGAATACAGTAGAAACACAAAGTTTATTTGGTGCTGGAGACCAATATAGGATGAGTTTTAACCAGCTGTTTTCTCTGAAGAAGCTTCCAGGGTACCCATGTAATTTGAAATGTGCATATAGAAAGTACATTGCAGAGAGAGCACTGGACTGTCCCCTATGAAGTCACATTTCAAGTCAGGTGTATGAGATCAGGTCTCTAGCAGCAAACAGAGCTGGATAAACACACACATCTCACCCATCTCCAGAGCTGCAGGAAACTTTACAGACTAAATTCTGCTGCACAGGCAAGGAGACTCCTTGTGAAAGAGAGGTCCCTGTAAAAGAACAGGGAACAGAGGAAGTACGCTAAAGTTTAGGGATTTAGCTCTTCAGTCTCCTTTTTTTCACCTCAGACATGAGGCTATGTCAGACTGCTTCTCCTTTTCTCACTGCTCCCCTGGGATTGAGAAAACCTCTTTCAAAAAAGAGTTGTCTTCAACATCAAGAAATGACATCTCTGTCTTCACAGCTATCACTTACCACAGTCTACACCAACTGACTTATCGGGGATGACACAGTAACTGCAGAAGATAAAGCACATCCAAACACTGAGTTGCTTCATAAGACAAGCTGCAGCCTACACAAGCTAACTCAGGTGCCTAGAAGAGGAGTAGAAGTGAAGGAAAGGGAAGAATCCTTTCCATAGGCTTTCAGGAGCTGGCTTTGGAGGCTTAAAATCCTTGTCCTCACATATGGCCTGTATTCACAGGAGCTTAAAAAGTCCACTGGGATTTGGCCTGGTGGGAAAGACCTATATCAATAATTTCCATAGATATTAGCGTCTCATTCCATAAATAAATGTTTTAAGTTGAAGAAGCCCTTCTAGAATGAAACTAGTTTTTATTACCACAATTCTATCTTACTAAGCCTTCAGACAAACATTTTATACTAGTATATTGCTGTTCAGAAGTTTTCCAGGCACAGCCAGGTAGGTTTTTCCTGATGCTGCCTGCAAGCAGGTATCATAATAATTTGCAATACTGCAAACAACCATGTGATACCACATTTTGCTGAGCAAAATGAGAGCAATGAGAGGTCCCTGAGTGCAGAGACCCCCTGACCAGCTCTGTGCTCCCCAGCCAGCTGCAAATTACTAATTCTTCTAGGACCAGTCCTTATTGCCGTCAACCTCCACAAAGGAGGCTGAAGCACAGGGTCGTAACAGGACTTCCTCAGACTCCAGAGGAGGGAAAACTGCCAAGCTCAGCCTCTCTCATGCACTGCCTGCCCACCATGCTATCAACTCTGCTATGCAGGGACACTGCCTCAGCTCTGGGAAAGGAACAAAAGCATATGCAGGGTCAAGACCACTACTAGCTGGTATGGTTTTGCATCAGACATTTTCAATGACAACAGTCTTGTGCCATTGATGACAGTAGTGCAGGCTGGTTAGAACCATTTGATAGTTTGCAACCTGCAGGCAACACTGAAACTTGATTTCCACGAACTCTAGTGTAGAAAATCTCAAAGCACAAAGTAAAGAACTAGACTTACTTGTAAGTATAGGGAATAGGGAGAAAAACGACTAAAAAAGAGAGACCATCTTTTTCCACTTCTTACTTTCCACCTGCCAAAGCAATGCAAATCCCAATGACTTATGCAGTGAAAGGAGGGTGCATTCACCCTCTCTTCAAAGAGGAAATCTATCAGGGCAGTGTTGCTCAGAGTTTAGACTGGAGGAGGAATGCCAGTCTGCATTCCCCCCTGCCATCCCAGTAGTATAGGAAAGTAAGCCTGGTATTTCTCACTAGGATACTGTCCTTCGTTAATTCATCACTCACCCTCCTCCCCTCCCTTCTCTCCTATGAGAAAGTTTAACCCTTTGGCTCACATGCATCTGGTAAATTTTTCAGTCCCTGTTTGCCACTGTCATCACAGCAGCAGCCCCCAGAGATAACCCAGCAGCTCTGCCACAGCAGGCAGGCTGCCACTCCCTGCCTGATCTGCCATTGAGCCTTTGGCTCGTAGGCCTTCAAAGAGCTATGGCTGCTCCCAGGCTCATCTTCGCAAGCACAGTCCTTCCTTAGAGATAAGTTTACATGGCCTTTGTTTTTCTTTAAAATTAACTGTGTCTTCATTCCCACAATGCCTGAGACAATTCTCAGCTCAATTTTTGGGACTCTGACAGAATCACACAAATAATAGCTTTGCTATCCCAAAAATGCTACCTTTGCTGTCCCAGAGAGTAAAGTTTTGTGTTTAACAGTGAAATCACCTGTGGCTTCTAGCAAAGAGAAAAGATTAGCTAGCAACCTTCTCTGAAGCACCACAGTAACCTGGACTTGTCCCAGCGTCACAGGTAAGCACACTCCAGGCACAGGTAAGACAAGGGCTCATGGCTGTGGAGGCTTGGACAACAGCTAACTCAGGACGGGAACTTTGGACGGAGCAGCAGGACAGGGGGTCACCAGAGACACATGTAACTCGTGCTCTCAGGAACAGAACGCGAAAGTTATACGCACACATTTCTCTGAAATGTCATCGCATTTACTCAACTCACATCTCAGAGATGGGGAATTCTCTCTCTGGCTCTGCCAGGAGCAGAGTGAGACAGATCCTGACACCAGAAGTAAAGCCACACGGTCATCTCCTCCTCTCCTGATTCCATCAGAAAAAGGCAAGGTACAACATTGACCAGCTCTCCTGGCATCTCTGTATTAGTCTCAGACAGGAGTAATCAGCCGTTTGCACCAACATCCACACTTCCCAGTCTGGTCATCTAAATTGTGGGAGCAACAGAAATTGTACAATATTCTCTGGGAGGGAAGGAGAGTAAAGCAGCATTACTAACGGGCTATTTTCAATCAAAGCATTATAAATTAATATAATTATAGGTTAAAGTAACTGATCCATGAGAAACAAATGAACACTCAAACTGAACTCAAAATTAATAAGGAAAGAAAGGCAGATGAAGTGTAAAAGGTGAAAAAAGCTACAAGGAAATAAAATCTAACAACTATAGACTCAGTTTCAGCAGAACATTAAATCTATGCTCCACTTATCTTTGGTTACCCTTAGTGTTCAGAAAGCTTACTTCTAAGATACTGCCAGCCCATTTGTTCAGAGGTATTCTGCAACTGTTCTCCAAAATCATGCAGGCAGCAATACCAGAATGTTTGGGGAGATGTTACCAAAGTATAAAGTGGTACTTAGATGGTACCAAAGTATAAAGTGGTACTTAAATTTAATAAGGTATAAAAAGGAACATGATGTCAGCCTAATTCATAGGGCCCCAATTTTTGAAGCATTAAGCTTATTGTCGTAAGGATCAGCAGCAACTACTGCGGTTGAAGTTACAGGGTCACATTTCCTCCATACACTAAAAAAAAACAATCCCAAAACATCTAGTGAGCAACTCAAAATTTTAAAGATGCATTTACCCAGAAATCAGTGCACCTCTGTTTTCTCAAAGATAACTATTCTGAGCACTGACATCACTTCAGTTGCAGACAAGCACACAATGATGTGAGATACTCCACATTTCTTTTTTACAGCATTCAAGGCTTCCTTCCTATGGTGACCCTGGTGCCAGGCAATATTGCCCTCTTCGCCCAACCAAGCCAACAGCAATAGTTCACTTCATAGGCAAACACCAGCAAATGAATGTGAGGCTTTTTTACATCAGTTATGTTGGTAAAAATCAGGAGATTTCAAGAACAGAGGAAACAAAAAGAAACATCTGAAATACTAAAACAGGTGACAGGTCAGAAAAAGTGGGGTGTGATGCCTTCATTGTCAGGGTTGCGCTCATAAACAGCACAGTGGAGAGAAATTTTTGCATTAGCATGGTTCCCTTTTAAAAACTGTCTTCACCCAATCTGGAGGGCAAGAATAACTAGAATACTTGCAGGGCATGGAAAGGAACAAAAATATTGTCATAGTCCTCCCTTAAAACAGTGGAACAGTGGTGCTAACCCATTGCTGGGAAGGAGGGCACTCTTTAAAAATTTCTTTCTGATCCACAGATGAATCCCCCTCTGCTAGTGATGATTTTGCTACTGTCCAGAGAAGGATTAAATTTGGAGACAGTGAAATCTCTGTGATACACTGCAGAAAAAAGTAAATAGTTTTTTCACTGGATCCTTCTTACAAGAACTCAAAGTAGCTCTCCTTACCCAAAGTATCTACAGGCTGCTCAACACCCTGCTCTTCACCGTAGGGACACCTACAAATATTTCAACCATGGCTGGCTGATCAGAGTAAATGCTCTAGAGCCAAGGGCTTTGGGACACGTGCAGGAGTTAGTCTAATCACATTTCTGCCATACACAAATCCAGTTTATATTGGGAAAACAAGAAACCTGACTCTCTCACCAAGCTCCTTTCTCTGACCTCGTGCAGAGGCAGTAGGAATTCCTGCCCAATCTGTGTGCCCACTTCCCCCCCCCATTGTTAATGCCGGAAATTTAATACTCAATGTGACCACTGAGAAGACAGACACAAGCTGAAATCCTGTCTGCTCTGTTCCAGCTCCTTTATAAAATATACAGCGTAAACTGAGAGGCAACCTGGGGTAACCCCAACCATCACTAACATCCACAGTGGGAGGAAGCCAGCTTCCAGCCATAGTGAGCCACAGTAAAGCAAGGTTTCCACCGCTCACCCCCCAACAATCTCTGCTGGCTCTCACACCAGGGCATTTTCCTGCCTGTACTGATATGTTGGGGCAGGCAAAAAGCCAAGCCGACCCTCAGCAGCCCCCACTAAGTTCCCAGGTCCAACCTCTCCTCCAAGGTCAGGGTCTCCTCTTTGGCACAAGCCCTCCTCTTCTCCAAACACTTCTTCCAATGAAATTTCCCACACTGGTATATATAAACTATATGAACCCCTCTTCCCCTATGCAGGGGACTGCAAGCAGAGGCAGGTAGGAAGAACAGGGGAAGGCAGGCTGCTGGTGGGAGGTAAAGGGCTGCTGTTTCTAACATCAGCTGAGCAGCCTCACCACCAGCCCCTGCTGCACTTGTGTGCTGTGGTGCAGAGTGAAGAGTTCAGCTGCTTGCTCCCCACAAGCCCACTCCACTAACTGATTCCTCCCCTGCAGCCCCCATCCCAAGCACCCAGACTCTTACAGTCACGCCACCAGGCAGTTCCCAGCCTCATACACTGCTCTGGGAGGTGTGCAGCACTCTGCTCTCTGCTTCCCTCCATGTGTGCAAAGACCTCCAAAAAATTTCCAACCCACTGCAGCTGGTCTGCTATATATGCTCCCAGCATCTCTCAGACTTCTGCACACAGCAAAGGGGAGGCATGGGGTGGAGCTGGGGCGCAGGAAAGCTCTTCACTCAGCCTATGCTGCAGGAAGGAAAGCTTCTCTCCCAAACCAAATGACTGGAGCTGATTTGGCTGCTCAGCAAGTACGGCTGAGCAGACACAGTTTGATTTGCCATCCTCTGCAAGACAGGACATTTGTCCTCAGCCTGCAAACACAGGAACACATAGAGGACACCCATGACAGGACATTTCTCTGTGAGTCTGGCTTTGCACTTGAGCCCCCTGTGAGCGGGTGCTGGGCTCGCCTGCCCCAGCAGAGCTGGTGGCCCCGCTGCAGTGCAGCAGCCTGCACGCCTGCACACAGCCAATTCCAGCAGCGTGCACTGCCCCACAGAGACTGGAAACCTGACAGCCCCAAGAGCAGGCCAAGGGAGTTTTAATGCAAGCAGCAGCTAGGAACACGTACAGACCAGATCAAGAAAGATGTTAGGGACTGATACTGCTAAACTTCCTCTGCAGCATTCAAGCTCAAGGTTTTAGTGTCCAGGGGAACTACTGCTGACACTTTCAACAAAACATATTGTAAAGCCCAAATCAGCAACCACTACAGAACCAAAAGCCCGGACAATAGTGGTGTGGGAAAATAGCAGTGTTGGAAGTATAAAGAGTGTTTTTTTCCTGTTGGGGTTTGATACACAGAAGTAATTCCCTGCTCCTCCCACAATCCACATAATCTCCTACAGAAACAACAACAAAATAACTCGGTAGACTGCAAATTTTTATCTGGTTTACAAATTTGGAAAGATGAAAAACAGGGAGAGAAACCACCTCTATTTCACATTCAAAAGCAAAGCCACAGCAAGGACAGTGAAGTGGACTAACTTACAAGACAGCTATTTTAATTCATTCATCAGGAGATGTCACTTGCCAGAGTTAAAAGATACAGATTTTCAACAGCAAATTAAATTTAGCAATAGATGTAATACACAGAGATTTTTCCTTCTGCACCTAAAAAGAGGGCAAAAATACTACAGGTGGTGGCAGGATCACTAAATACTATTTGGTATAAAAAACATCCTAAAAATTATCAAATCCTAAAGCTCTGCCTACCTCTTTCAAAAGCCAGACTCTCTCTTGAAGTACATGCTAGCAAGTTAAATTGGGGATATCTCCCTACTGCTACTGAAGCTGCTGCTTCTCTCTTGATCTTTTGATCACTGCAAGTAATTTTACTTTATTTGAACTTCACTGTAGCACTACTTGCTATGAATTTTCACGTTCAAAAAGTATTCTGCTGAAAGCCACAAGACAACTTTCAAAAAAATTACAGTTATTACTTCCCTCAACCCATAGTGCTGGTAAAAGTCTGTGCATTCAATCCCATAGGAATTTCAGATGACTGAAGCATTGTATTTCCTCCATGTGTAATAACAACTGCTCTTATATGTCAGCTGAACGCTGACTAAGGTGAAGTTCCTTTCCCTTTCCATAAGCATTTGGACCCTATTTAACATTACACTTCTTGGCATGGTCTTCACTGGGCAGACTTTAGCATCAACACAACATGAATAATAGCAAATACTTCACTAAAGCCAAAATATGAATTTTAATTTAGACCAGCTCTTACTAACAAAACTTATTAAAAAAGAGAATAGGCGTCCAAAAATCACAGACAATATAAAAAAGAGACTCCTCTCAACTGCTGACTTGGTATTTTATGCTGGGTGACGTTTACTAGACTGAAGCTGTTAGGACCAGCACTCTGTCCATCCTCCTTGCTTTCACAGAGAAACACCATGCCTCTTCAAGTCTTTCATTGCATATAATTCACCCTGAAGCATTCCTCTTCCTCCTTTTCAGCCACATACAGTAAGCTTTTCAGCACTTCCCAGTTAGTTATCTAGTATTTCTTCATCCCAAGTCTTGAAAAACAAAGGTAACAAGAAGTACTGCAGGAGGAGAGCAAGGCTCTGTTACCATTGCCTTGAACAGATTCAAGGAAAGCACTACAGCAGGCAAAACTTCTGTGAAGCAGCTATGGGCTGTACTTTGCAGCAGCAGCAAGATGCTGACTCTTGAAGTAGCAGTTACTGCATCAGGTGTCCATACAGGTTCAAATTCTGCTAGAGATAGTATAAAATGTTAAATGTACCTATGCTTAAATTGGAGAGGGGCTGGTTGTCCCCACAATAAGGGAATATTCTGGCGCTCTGACCATGCCTAGAAGAAAACCAGCAGGGTGAGAGGAAGGGCAGGAGGGTGGGTTACCCTGCACAATGGACAGCATGCAGCTGGGTGCACAGGAGAGCCCTGGACAGAGGCACTGATGGGCAGAGACATGGACAGCCCAAGGAGAAGTGCCAGCTTGGGGAAAGAACACATCAGGGAACACATATCCAAGATGCTGCAGAATTAACACCATAATTCTGCTCCTTAGGGAGACAGCTTTCTAAAACGCCTTTTCCCAAGACTTTCCTTTTCAGGTTGCTGAATTGAATCTCCCCAGTCACTGATTTACAGCTGCAATGTGTAAATAGCACACATTTCTCCTTCGATGTTTTAGACACCTATTCCAAGGTGAATTCACTAACTTCCTATCAAAATACTCAGGTCTTTTACTATAAGTACTTTTTGTTCTTACCCCTTGAGCTCTCAGCAAACACAGCTGGAATAACTGAGGAACCTACATATTCAGCTAAAGTCACCATCCACTTTTCACAGATTCCTCAGTTCTCAGTTAAAACTTCAACACAACCTGATCAGTACCTTGTTTCTGATACTCCTCTGTAGTAGCAGAAACACACATTTTCTTTCTTGGTTCTCCTCACATTTACCCTACCTAACCAATATGTTTTGAAGTATATCATTGCCAGCTGCCTTGAGTTGAGTAGCTAAGGACTAGGCTAGCAGCCTCAATGTATTTTATTTATAGGAGGGTATGATGTCTAAATAGTAAGTATAGATCAAAACATAGCCTATACTCACCCATACTTACTTTTCCTACTTGTTGGGTCATTAAATTGTCATCACCTTACGACAAAAAACAATTAGAATCTATGCATTTCTCCCTCTGTAACTCATTAAATGACCAAACACTTGAAAACTGACTCAATCAGTTTTTCTGAGAGTTTTGGCCTTCAGCTAATACATTTTTGAATTTTCAACTATGTTCAGCATGCATTTTTCCCCATTTTTCTTATCTCCAGAGCTAACTTCAATACCCTGTCCCTTGTACAATAAAGGTTTAACCTTCATGATCAGTTTATCAAACAGCTCTTCCCTTCTCCAAGCAGCCTGGTGTCCACTAACATCTGAGAAATGGCTCTCCTGAGCTTTAGTCCTCACCACAGGATGGACAGGGAAGTCTGGGGAGCAGACACGGCATTAATGGCCGTCAGCAAAGCAAAGCCACTCTTCAGACCTCTCCCATATTAAGTTGAACTAATTTTGAACTCAAGAGATTGGATATCCCACCTACATCAGCAGGCACTGTCACGTGACCATTGAGGGGACGCTGATTCTCAAAAGATCTGCAGCCACTTCATTAACAATCCAGGGCTCCACTGCTTGGCCCCCCTCTCAGGCTAAATACTAAACACCTTAGCAGATATTCTTGCTTCCAGAAGTAAAAAAAAAAAAAAAAAAAAAAAAAGAAAAAGAAAAAGAAAAAAACACACAAAAAACCTAAAGAAAAAATCACTGCTTCACAGCACACTACCGCTGACACTACTACTTCATGCAAACCACACAAACTACAATAAATGGAAATTCTTCACTATTCTTCAAGCTGTCTTCTGCTCTTATCATCACATTTCATATTCTGGCAAAAAGGAGAATACATATTCTATTTTTCTTTTTTGTAAGGATTAGATAAAACATTATTCACTTCTAAATCATTTCTCAAGATCATTTGCTTTCTCCTCATGCTTTTCCTTTTCATTTCTCAGTCAACCCCCCTACTAAGCCCTCTAGTCAACTAGTAAGATAGTCAAGGGCTTCATACATTAGTTTTGTGAAATCTCTTACAGCTCTTCTTGCTCACCTTTTCTAGAAACAGTTGCCTCTGGCATCTCAACTTGTTGCAATCCCTGTTTTCAGCATCTTTCATTGCAGGTCAATTTCTCTCATTCTCCCCCTCACCCCTCCACCCCACTCACGCAATCCCTGTAGTGACTCCCTACACATTACAGGATGCACATTCCCCTCATTCTAGATGGCCTACTACCCTTTATGCATACCTATGTCCCTGGAAAGCAAAAGACTCACAGCTTGGAAGAGTTAGATTTTTTTCTCTACAAAACACTACAGTCTCACTTCAGGTTCTGTAAGTCTCCAGGAGTAATAAAAGCACAAGCCCCTTGTTCTAATATGCTGAGAAGTCAAATAGGCAAGATTTCTCCATCCAACATATTTCTGCCATTGAATGCAGACTTTTTAGCTTCCAAACACACCACCTTTAACTACAGCACGAAAGGAGCAAGGCATATAGCATCTATCTTTCAAAAAAAATAATCACATCTGTTCTGGTAAGACAGATCTCCTAGGTAAAAAAGACATTCAGCAAAATAAGTCTGCAACACTTCTCTTTATTATGAGTGATTGGTACAGACACACACATAGATGAATCTACCTCTAGCTCAGGTTGAAGAAGAAAGATCTCAAGAAGAAAAAAGACAACATCACTTTACAGAGTATCCATTTCCAGACACAGGAATTCTTCTATCATCCCACACTACCTTATTTCAGGCTCCTCTTTGCCACACAACTCAATTATTTTGAAATGCCTAAAAATAATGACTGAAACAAGCTACTCCAGATCTCTTAAATTTATTACAGCCTCAACTCCAGTGAAGTATTTTCCTACTAATATAGGGAAGAAAGGTAGATAGAGACACTAACCTCTGGCTGACAGTTTTTTGGTGTTGATGATTTTTGCAGCATATTCCTGTGAAGAATTTTTCTTTACACATCTGCGGACCACAGAGAAGGCTCCCCTGGAAGAAAAATAAAGAGGGTAGGTGGTATGAAACTGAAAATGAAACTATAATAGCAACAATTCCTGTTCCCAGCATGGACCAAATTAAGGAGAGGGCAGAAGACATACAGAGGAGGGACACAACACCTGGGAATCTGACGAACAATGTATGCTGTCTGATCAGCAAAAAACTTAATAAGTCTATATGGTACTCAAGCCTCCTGAAGACTCCTCAAGCTCCCTCACAGACAGTGCAGTAGGAAGAGCACACTGTGTGGGGAGAGAGAGACCATACAGGCACAGAAACAGGACATGAAGGGATTGATAAACAAGAGACAAACAGCCCTAAACAGTGCTGCAAACACTAGCTGGGGTAAGGCCATCTCCCAGATACAGCATCCCCAGCAATCACAGCACAAACCCAGGAGTCGTGTCTCCCATGCTCAAGCACAAGCTCAGTCACAAAAACGTTACAACACTTTGCAGAAGTTACTAGTTCTCTTATATCCATCAACCTACTTGCAAAATGGGGATACACATGTACCTACTAATGAAGTGAGTAGAAAACTACAAGGCTTTCTACATTTCCTCAAGCTGGAAATATTGACATTATTATAACTATTCCAAAGAGAATTACTCTTGGAGAAGAGGTCTGAGAGAGAGGGAAGAAGGATTTCTGTGAGGAAAAAGAGTAAATACAAGAGACCAAGGTGAAAAGACAGAGACTGAAAATCTACAGGACTACACAATTAACACTTGGAAACAGCCCCTTATTTTTTAAAAACAACAACAAAAAAAACCCAAAAAACATGGCAGGTAAAGAACAACAACTAGGTTTACAAGAAAGATCTGAAAAGGGGAAAGGACAAATATGAGAAAACTAGCAGAAAATTCCAAGTCCTTCAGATCAGGAATGCAAACCCATGTCTAGGGACAAATGTCTATGTTTCAACTATGAGAGAGGGGAACAGAAGCTGCACAAGGGCCCCACAGACAGTCAGTCCTACAGGGAGCCTAAAATAGCTTCAATCCTTCCAATACTGCGGAGTCTTGCCTTTTTATCCCCTTCCTCAACCTCTACATACAAACCAATGAGCATCAAGGTGAGCACCAGCACTGGGGCCCGGGCTTGGTGACACACAGCTGCAGCAGCCTGGGGAGGGACAGGGACACCGGGCTGGAGAGAAGAGATGCAGCAGAGCCCAGCAGTTGGTGCAGGAAGGGAGGGAGCGAGCAGTAGCACCCACGAAAGCACTGTCCCCATAATCCTACTCTAGCCCTTTCTGCGCTGCTTTCCTGCCCAACTGCGCTCCCCTGCAAAGCCCTGTCCTAGGGTGCAGCAGCAAGTCTGCCAATGCGGAGACAAGTGCGGAGAGAGGGAGGGAAGAAGCGAGGAAGCGGGGAGGGAAGAGAAGCGCGGTGCAGCAGCACCTGGTCCTTTCACAGGGACAAGGAAGTGGGGACTGAAGCATCGCGGAGTGCCTGTAACAGTGCCGCGTCCCAGCGCAGAAACAGTTGCAGGGAACGGCAACGTGCAGCTGGGAGACGGTGTGGGAAGGAGAACGGGGCAGCCGGGTCCTGAGGAAGGAAAGGAAGGAAGAGAGAAAATCTAGGGGTGCAACAGGAGCGCGGAGCCCGAGACAGGCTGCAGGGACACCAGCTGCGGCGGAGCGACCCAGCAGGGCAGGAACACCTTCCCCTCCGGCGGCTATGCCGCTGGAGTGGACGGGGGGCTGGAGAACAGGATTACAGCCCGACAGCTAATCCTTCTCCGGCTCCCCGGCGCGCCCGGGCGC
>NW_005054300.1:12756905-12767485 GCF_000277835.1 Geospiza fortis
CCGCCGCCCGTCCCGACCGCAGTCAGAGCCCGGCGGAGGGAGCCCGGCACGCTGCGCTGTCGCCCGCCACCCGGGGAAGCGGGGCCTCAAGCCTTTCTGCGGATCCACCTCAAAGTTGGGCCCTGTGCTCCCGAGCGCTGTCAGGCTGCCCGACCTTGGGGACGCGTGTGGAAGTCCCCGAGGAAATGAACCATCTGGTGCAGAGGTAAAGCGGTAACACGCGAAATGGCTTGAAACTGTTAAGAGTGCGAACCGGCATTCGCACACACGCGTGGTTTATGGTGATGGGACTTGGACGCAGAAGACAAACAGAAATCATCAGTCTCCCAACTACAAAAGAAAACAAACCAGCCTATGTGCTGTCTCTACTAGCACAGCATCTGAGAGTGCTGCAGCAGTGCCTTCATAAGCAAGTTTGTTTTCTCCTTTTACTTTAAGTGAGTCTGTCTCTGTCTGAACAATTGCCAAATCTGCTTAATATGCAGATTTATATAGGGCAGTCACTGATCCAGCCAGAGAGCGAAGGGCTGCACTGGCCTCTCCTGCGTGACTGGGAGTGCAAGCTGTGTTAAAAACATTCAGAGAGACAGATGAGTGTACCATAAGCCAGGAGTAGCATTAAACTGATCTGAAAATTAAGAGTACTGTATAAGTACCATATATTTCTGCGCCATGTCTGGACTATGAAATCATCATGTTATTCAATCATATGAAAAGCAGTGACAGCAGCCACCTGCATAAACCGCCCTGCTCCCTGTCTCCAAGTTAAATGCAGCCAGCCCAGTGCTGCAAAGACTACACTGAAGTGATGCAGTGGGCAAAAATTCCCTCCTCCTATGCAGAAAGTAGATAGCAAAAGTAGGACAACGTAACAGTAGCATTACAACAAAGCAATACCTCTAGAAGGTGATTATGAAACAACAGCATTCTGCGTCTTACACCATGCCAGCATTTAAACCTGGAAACCTGCTGACACAGCTGTATAATTCAGAGAACCAACAAATGATCCAGCCAACAGGTATCAGTTGATCAGGCTCCTGCCAAGATAAAACTGTTCCAACAACCTCATTTGGTGGTCCACCAGTTTCTTTAACAGAACAGTTGCAGCCAAGGAGTAAAGCAGTTTGACAACCCATGGTCCTTACCAGGGGAATTGGCTGATAACATGAAATTCAAGTGGGAGATTATATATACAGAGATGGGCAATGTTGCTGATACACAACCAGCACTGCATTTCCACCACCCAAAATGACATTAGATGTCCTTTGTGCAGGAGAAGTGAGCTGTTGAGTTTGTGCTGTGGTTGAGCTAGGCGATGTCATCAGGAAACATGCAACCCATTCCCCAATGTTAAGATACACAGAGCAACTGGAACAGGGCTCTGTTCCAACAATACAAAACTGAGAGTGGAGCATTAGGACTAAATTTTAGCATGCTGTAGTGAATAAGCAGCCAGAGGGAGTGAATCTTACTTTTATGCAGAGGAAAGCAGCTGAGCCATGACCAAAAAGTACAGCAACGGGAGAGGTTTATCTAAAGCTATGTACTAAACTGAGAGCTATTCTGCAGTTTTAACTGGACTCACAGACTATTCTATGTTCTGCCCCATGATATTTAAGAAGCTCTGATAGCAGTGGTCTTATAAAAATACATGAATGTAAAAAGAGGTAGACAGGAGAGGACATTTCTCATCTTCAAGTCCTACAAGGAAAAGTGAGGTCTGGAAATCGGAAAGGGAACAGAGGAGCAAGTGTGTAAAGAAAAGCTAACCATGTGTTCTGCATAGCAAGTGCTACAGAAACAGATTGCTAACTGAGAAACTTGTGTTAAGTGAGAAGTGGGATATAAATTGAGTGACAGACTTGATTAAACCAAGTACTGAGTGGGAGACTAAATTATGGGAGTAGAGTTTTTAAAAGGAATGTAGACAAAATGAAGCAGGAGGAGGGGTGGCAATATGGATAAGAGAGTATTGTGTCAACAGAAAGAAATATTGATGTTCTGGCTGACATTCCAGTCTACTTGTACTGAGAGCAAAACTGCAAACAGAGGTGAATATGGATGGTGCCTGGTCAGAATAATGTTGCAGGGACCAGAAAATATCTGAAGAGTAAGAAATGGTTTTGAGAGCCTGTGCACTAGTAATGGGAAATTGAGCTAATGAACAGTGAGATCCTGACCTGAGTTATATGCAGGATTGAAATCGAAGTAAAGCTTTGCTTTAGTACTAGCCAGCTGCAGATTTCACATTAGCAGAGAGGCAGTTTTGGTCTCTATCTTTGAAGTAGCACAGTTTGGCTTATACAGTAGTCTAAACTGTCAGGAATCTGTGAGGTAATAATCTGATTTTAATAACTGGAGCTGAGTAAGAGGCACTAAAGAAAGTAAGTAAAATGCAAAGGATTTAATGCAAAGCCCATGGGCGTAAATGGACATTTCCTCTGATGTTAATGGACTTCGGATCAGGCCCCATCTGTCCATGGAGCCTAAGGTCAGCTTTGGTATGTTGAAGAATGTCTGTGGGAAGGCAATTACACAAAAGCATTGGTCTTTAGGGAAGCAGAGTGAAGGACTAAAAAAAATATTTCACAGACACTAACTGGAATTCAAACCACTGTGGAAAATGGGAAGGATTCTGGAGAAGATGCATGATAGCATCTTTCCAGCAAGGCTGAACAAGCCCATGGGCAGCATGTATCCATGTGCTGAGTGCAGCAGTGCTGGCTAGTACCAGATAGGAAGAAAGGGTGTTAGCAAAAGTAAAGGACTTGGGAAGGGTAAGAATGGGTGGAGTTAGAAATCAGTTGAAGAGGTTGAAAGCAAGTACCAAAAAAGAAACATGCAGTAAAGAAAATTAGTAGGCATATTTTTTAAACATATTTTCTGGATTTCTGCTATTAACTTGGGGTCCCACAAAGAATCAGCCAATTTTTCTCTTTATGTCTCTGCTCTCCAGCCTGTCTCTTTAAAGTGAGTAGCTCCAGGTAGGTCTTATCTCTCACAGAGATATTACAGGGCATAAAATTCAACCTGCCCTGCTGTTGTGTGGGGCTTCCTGACACTACTTCAGTATAATAACAAATGAAAATGCAAAAGAAAACATCCAAACATCTTAAATTGTGTGAAATATTCCATAATCTTAAAATGAGAGCTATTTTGGCAGGTGAGGAAAAGTTTTGAAATTCTTAACTATTATCTTGTTTCTGAATCTACAAAAAAAAAAAGCAGAGTTACCTAAATGAAGCACCATTTTATCATTACTGTTCATGGACTCACATTCATGCTCACTGAAGAAAGCCCCCTTATTTTCAAAGGTGATCATTCATGTTGGCTATTAAAAAATCTCAATTTTTTTTTACTTACGCCATTGTTGAGTATCTACAATGAAAATCAATTTTCTTTAATGTGTCTGGTTGTTTTCTTCCTTCTCCCAAACTGACATTCATTTGCTACCTCTGAGGATTTATAAGTGAGGCTGATAAAAAGTAGCATGCATAGAAAGAAGATTGGAAAGAGAGGAACTTTTTAGTGAATGAATATAAAATTTATATTTGAAATAAACGATAGAGTTCTGGAGAGAAGCAAATATTAAATTACCCTATTAGTAGGGACTATTCAGCCATCCATCTAGTTTAGTGTCTTGTCTTCAGTAGTGACCTATTCCAGATGATAAATGTAAGAGAGGGGGAAGAGAAGGGTATGAAAGGAAGAGAGAGAAGAAAAAGGGAAAGGAATCAAAGCAGGCCAATAAAGAAATCCATGTAACTATGGCCCATGTTGCATGCTTCTTGATTAGAGACTGGCTTTCCTCCTGACCCCAAGCTGATGATCAAATTATGCCCTGAAGCACCAGGATTGGTAGTCCCTGTAATTTTGATCCTAGCTTGTGTCAGTGCACATGCTATTCTGTTTCATGTCAACGCCTAATCCTTTTTGATAGTTACTAAGCTATTTAAGTCAATAATATCCCACGGCTCTGAGTGTCGCATGTTAATTATATGGCTCATAAAACATATAACCTGATCTCATTGCAAATTTGTTCTATTTTAATGTCTCTGAGTGCTTTCTACTGTTACGAGACAGGGTCAGTATAGGTAGTGTGACCAAGTGGCCAGCCCTGTTCTGTACATCTCTGCTCTTCAGTGCTGTGGGTCACTGCCCCAGGAGCTCAGGCCAAGGTGGGGGCAGCTGTGTCTGGCAGAGTCTCAGTGCCTGGGTGCCTCTGGACAGGCTCTGTGTACCTGCTGGCAGCCTGCCTGCTTCCCCAGCCCCCCTAGTGAGCCAAGGGGGCACATGCCTTTCCCTGGGATTTTAACAAGTCACCTAGACACAAGGTATTTTCCTCTCAGCTTGAAGAGCTTGCAGCTTTGGATTTCAGAAGCACGGGCTAGGTGCCCAGCTAGGAAGGGGAAGCATTTGGTCCACATTTTGCATATTTAACTGGCAAAAGCTCACTCCACACTATCTTTTATCTAGAACCCTATCCTACCTTAATAAGGGATCAATATCAGGTTTATTGACTGATTTCACAAGCTGTTATGGATTCCTGCACAACTACATATAATATAGGCAAAGCCTAGTGGAAGACAACACATGGATAGTCTGGAAGAGCTGAGTACTTCACCCACAGAACAATACAGAATGGGCTACAACAGCCTGATTTTATGTTCTTCATCTCATGAAAATCCAAGTCCCTTCAATAACAGCATGAGCTCTAGGTTAGAAACTGAGTGACCTCCAGAAGACTCACCTTTACGGATTCTTCTTGGGAACTTTCTTTGCTAGAGAGACATCACTAAACAGTTTTTGAATGCTGAGCTACAGTGTCTGCTGGCTACTCTTAACTGATCAGTTTGACAACATACTATGCTTTTATCACATCTAAATTATCCTTTGAAATTTATCCATAGGACCCTATAGAAAACAGTAAGGATTATGAAAGCCGGACAAATAATGTGAGCAGTAAGAACTTCCTCTAGTTCTGTATCTATAAGAAAATTAATAATAATGCAGTAAAAAATCCCAAGTTTTCACTTCTATCTTCTTGAAACTGGCCAGTGTCAATTGTTAATCGGGTGAAGAGCAGGGTTTCCCACCAGTTATATGGCAACAAGGTCATGTTCCACAAACTCCTTTAATAACTGTCCAGTAACAGTAACAGGAATGCTAAAATCACTATCAGACGAGCTTAGCCTCAAAACATTTAATTTCTGTTGCCTCCTTTGGTGAATGGATGACAAAGAAACAGATTTTCCAGTTTCACCAGAGGAAGTGGACAGATCCATATGACCAGTGCCCAGTTTAGCTTAATAGTGACTCCAGGCAGCTCTGCTGTCACTGAAGGGTTACTCTGTGGGTATACGATAGTGGGGAAACATCTTGAACATTCATTTGAATATGGCCATCGCAGTGGAATGTTCAGGGCTATTTTAAGATTCACACTGTTTGTTTAAACAAGATGTCATGACTCAATGACTGTTACGTAAAGGATGAACACAGATTTCTCCCTATATCCCAAATATCTCTACCAACGTAAAATATTGTATGGAATTATACATATACCCTGCTGAATAATATTGATTACTGAATGAATACTGAAAACTAATGCCACATCTTGGAATGGAGTCTCCCTCTTTTTAAGGTAAGGTCCCTGTCAAAGGAAAGGCTAATATTGCAAAAAAGATGACGGATGGACAGGCTACAAGAGCTGAATGCCGCCTTTCAGAGGGCTGAGAAGAATATGAACAAGTAACTCCCTCATTGCTGGGGTTCACCCATAACCAAAAGGAATGACAAATGAGCATTTGGTTTCCAGTGATCAGTCAATGCAATCTATTGCTACTGCTGAAAGAAAAGACTTCCATTTCGTGCCAGCTGCAACAAATTTTGTTTCTTTGCTGTTTAAAATGGAGCACAGATCACTGAGAAAACCTCCAGTTTAACTCTCACAACCAAAGTCATCAAAACATTTGGCTATTACTAGCTCTACTTGAATTAAATTCAAATTAAGATAAACTAATGTATCTCACACTATCCATTTTGCCATCTTGTCATCTCAGTAGAATTTATGGCACAGTCCTTGGGGAGATACTAAACTTCTATTGAGTTTTCTGTTAGCTCTTGATTTAAATGGTTGTGGATTATTGTCCCAGAATAAAAGTGCTTAACACCAAAGATACCCTGAAGTGTGTGCAGACTCTTGAGATTACAAAGAGACCAAATCATTCCCATGGGGAATTTGCTGTCATATAATATATTGATGGATCAATCTCAAACTGCAGGCTGTTCAGAACAAGGCATCTGTCTGGTCTTGTTTGGTAAAATACTGTGCATATCTGGTAGCATGTCATTGACTGATCAGTTTTAAACTCTCAAATCATAGCACCCTACCAATTAAACATCAAACCATGAGTGGAGTTATTTAATGTTAACACAAAATAATAGAAAGCCATTAAAAAAACACAGGGGTTTATTATTAATTTTGTTAAGCTTGTGGTTTGAAAGTTTTTGGTTTTCACAAAGAACACCCTGTGCTCCTTGCCCTCATGGGAGTGCTGAATATGTAACATGACAGAATCATCCAGCACTGGGATTCTCAAACCTTTTTATCCTGAGAGATTACTCTGAATCTGGGAGACATTACAAGCAACATTTAATCATCAAAGCTCCTGGTCCATTATAAGCCATGAAGCAGTGTACTTCCACAGCACAAACGTCACTGCCAAAATTGGCATGAACTGGCCTCTCCTGGCAGTCTCAGGAAATCAACATTTACAGAGCCTGTGCTTTCCTGTCATCACCAGGCAGAAGTCCTTTCAAATTTAGGACTAAGGCAGGAAGGGTGTATTTTCACTAACAATGTCCACAGTACAAGTACAAAGGAGTAGATGCAGAAGCAGTATCTCCAGAGTATTTCACCATCACTTTCACCAGCACAAAACTCTCAAATAACACCTGTTAGCAGAAAACACTGGTTTTCCTCTTTTTCATCTTTGAATCCTCTTTCACCTCCTCAGTTTAAATAGTAACTGTTGAAAGATGACCTTGATATTTTTAAAAGAGCCTGTAAAACCTCTCACTGTAAACCAGCCAGTTTAACATTTATGCATCATTTAAAAAAAATAAACATTTTAACCAAAATTGCCTGAATGTTTACACAATGGGAGAGATGGCTCACAGGACTCTTCAAAGAGCATTGGCAGTAATTTTCTACCTTGAGTAAAATAAATTAATTAACACACACATCCTGTTTCACATCAAAAGAAAATCTGGCTCCAAGGAACAATCCAAAGAGAGGGCCTGTGAATGTTTACAAAAACAGCCTGAGCCAACAAGAGCAGCAAGAGGATATTTGGGAACCACAGCAAAACCTCCACCCAGCAGCTGGACTCTCTGGCTTCTCCAGGTTTCAGTTCTGTCTGTGTGTAACGAACAGGGAACACACAGTGAGAAAGACAGGCCTGATTTCCCAGCCAGAGCAATAGTAAAATAATGATTTAAACTCCCCATTACAAATGGGGCCACAAAACCTGTGGGAATAAGTAAAGTAAATAATGATTTACAATGAGAGAAATGAGCCAGAGAGTGGGACAATGACTCTCTCATGACTTCATGGGAGTGCATCTGTCATGGGAAGGCAGAATTCAGGTTGCTCCTCCAACATGAGCAGATACAGACACTTTCCTGTGGATCTTGATTTTGGGTGAAGGTAATGCAGTAGCGCCACTCTGAATTAAACGTGCAGCTCTCATCAGGTTTCTCCCCAAAATTATGAGTGGAGTGCCACTCACAATTAAAAACTCACTAAACCTTTCTTATGTTCCTGCGTCTCTTTTCTATGGAATGGCTGTGACTGCCGCTGCATTCTACGCCTCCTTCTGAGTGCACTTTGTTCCTTGTATCTTGTTAATAAAAATAAAATGCAAAGGAAAAAAAGATGATTCTTGACAGGTTAAAAAAATTACACTCAACATCTGTCAGTTTGGGTTGGGATCCCCATTAAGAATCCACCCATGTGAGTCTGCAGTGGCACAGACTTCCTGCCTTTGAAGGGCAGTAGGCAAACACACCTGACTGTGCGGAAACACAAATATTTGCACATTCAGAAGCTCTCAAGTATCTAATTTCTATACTGCAGAGAAGGGTGTTATTTCCATGTTTAATGACCTTATGTTACATTTGAGAAGTACCAGTGAAAAAAATATATCCCAGCAAGAGAATAAGATGCTAGCTCGTGACTGCTTGTTTCTTGAATACTTGCAAATCACAGAAGTGTGTGCAAGTGCATGGAGCAGAACCGTGCTTCTGGTCACAAAGATGTGGATAAGGCAGCTCATGCTGAGGTGTGCACGTTTACATGTGACTGGATGGTGCACAGGCCAGGTAGATGTAGGTACTGCAGTCCCACAAATGGGAACAAAAGCAGAGATACCATAAACTGCAAGGAAAGATGAAAGGTGTTTTTAAATATATATTCCAAGACACACAATACATGCAAAGGCCAAGGACCCAGAAACAACAGGGAGGAACTGACTTAAAGTGAGCTCCATGCAGCAAACAAGAATAGGCTAGGGTGTGTCAGAGAGAGAGTGACAAAGCATTTTATGTTTACATGAGAAAATAAATGCTGTCAATACAATTAAGAGCCAAACTCCATTTAGCTTTTGCTTCTGAGTGAGTATGGAAGAGGATGTGCACTCTGTGATCCCATGCAGCTGAAACATTTGGCTGTCATTCTTACAGGAAAAGCAAGCTCCCTGTGGAAATCACACCTGCTGGCTATAACTAAAACTCACAGAACTAACATCTGCCTCAGCTTTGGCATCTGTCTCTATTCCTAGATATGCACAGGAGTAGCTGAAAGCACAGTCTGGACTGTCCCTGACTCCACTGGATGGTCCTCAAGTCCCAGAGCTGGGATAATTCATTTGAGGAATGAATTATGGCAGTTGAGGATTTGAAAGTCCTATTCCTAGCCCACACTTCCCTTTGGCAAGAGAGCACGGGAGAGTTGAAAACTTAGTTGTATTGCATGTCACTAGAAATACCATTTCAGACTGAAACTCAAGAGCTTTACAGGCACACACAAAATGTTTGGAACTCTCATGTGATTCCATTTCTCTTGTTTTAGAAGAGCATCATATCATATTAATATTTTTCTGTCAACAACTTAGATGCTTTCTAAACCTAAATATTGCCTATTTATTTAAATCTATACCTTCATCCTTTTGTCTCAAGGGTCTAATCCTCTTGTGTTCTTGGGATAGTATGCATTTCTTGGTAACTAAAATTTTCTTTATAATTTTCTAAAGCATATTTACCAACACTGATACCACAAAGGTGACTGCCTAGATCAGCAGTTCTTTTCTGTATGTAAAACATTGTGATGGACACAGTTTTGAGCTATGATTACCACCCAGCTGATTTAGAGACGAGGCCTTCTTATGGACACCACGCACACTTTGAGCATTAAATTTATTATTTATTTGTCTCTGTTCACCTGCCAACAGGACAAACCGTACAGAAATCATCTCAATGCTGGAGATTAGAATCTAGCCTCCTGTATTTCCAACACCTTTCTTGAATTAGGACTTTGTTAGTTATAAAGTGTATAGCCAGAATAATAGCAAATCTTGTATTAAGTGAAAAGGATATATATTATGAGTGGGTTTTGGTTGCCTCAAGTCTACCTTCACAGCACAATAGCATAAAGATTTGCTCAAACACACAACACGTGGTTGTTCTGGCCTTAGGCTAGTACAAAGACAAGGCCCAGCAACAGTGACATTCACAATTCAAGTTTGCAGCATAACTTCTCCAAATGCCAGCACTGGCTCAGTCAATAACTGAGCATGCCGCACATGCTGGGCTTGTGTGCCACCCTGTCAATGTATGTTGCTTCTGGGACTATTTTTGCTTCTGAAACTGTTTTAGGAACAGGAGCACAGGACAAGTGACATTCAGGACTCATGTGCAGCTTTCAGCTCCACCTTGGAAGCAGGCATGCCCTTTGGGAATAGTGCTTTAGGGGACCCACCCTCACCTATGTCCACCGGCACAACTGAGAGGGAAGGGAAGCACTGCTGAGTACTTACCCTATATGTGTTGTATAGGGACATTTCCTAGCAGTAAATATTTAAGAAGCAGCAGGGAAAAGATGCAAGCTGCATACAGCCAAAACAGATGTGGGACATCTGAGTGAACGGTGAGGAAGAAGAAAATTATCAGTGACTATTGGAACAGTCCTGCTACTACTGAGTCATAAGCAAAAAGAGGCCACTGTGGGAAAAACTGCAATCCATTGCCAATGCAATTTAGCATTTATAGAACATGCATAAGCATGGCAAGATCTCAAGACCTACAGTGAAAGTCATCAGGAGATCACAGTACATAATACCATGAAAGTCCAAACCAAATAGCTTCAAATTTCTTCTTAACAGTTAAAAAGATTAGTAGAAAAGGAGAGCGTCGGTGGAGCTGCGTGCTGCGCTGGAAGAGTTCCGATCGCTAGGCAGAACTCGAGATGCTCGGGCGCTCTCAGGAAACACCCTCGGGAGACACCGCGCGGCAGCGGCCGCGGT
>NW_005054300.1:12767527-12824269 GCF_000277835.1 Geospiza fortis
GGCGGCCGGGGGCGGCCTGCGGCTCCCGACACACGCACCCGCCCAGGGGCAAAGACCCCAGCTGTCTATATCCCTAACCTGCCCAGGATTAAACCCGCGTCTACAACAGCCACTTTAATCCTGCGGTTTCATTAGCTAAGAAAACACTTCCAGTTTAAGGAGTTATGAATTACCCACGTGGCAAAACTACATTCCTTTCAATCAGCTTCAGCTGTGCATGTGTCCAGCTTTCAACACCACAACTTCTACTTTTGCTGTCCTCTGCTCCTGTAAAACTCTTTGTGCTCATTTGCCAGTGTTCCCTTGTTAAAATCAAACCTTACCATAAGATCTTGAAGCAGATCCTGCCTTCTTATCATAAACAATTTCCTCTACTGAACAGATTTTGTGCCTTCTTGGTGGCAAACAGAGATGGGTTTCTTATTTGCACAGGTCAGCAAGTATTTACACAGAGATGTACAACAATACAAGGAAATAATTAGAGAGTTGCATTAATAAGTTATGACTGGACGTCATTACAGAGGCAGAACTCCTAATCAAGGCAAAAAAGTGTTTAGAGAAGGAACTCAGAAGAAAATTCTCTCTCCCTTTCCGGTGTCATTTACCTCAATGGTGAAATCAGAAACCATTATTTAGATTCCATTTACCAGGTTAAAAAGATTTTTGGTACTTAGGAAATTATCTTTATTACTTGGTATTTTTAACTATTTAGAGGAGAAATTACAAATATCCACTAATATATTTGAGGAGAATCTGATTTATACAAGCTAGCCAAGTATGTGTATTCAAATTTAATTTCTAAGAACCTATTTTAAACAGCCTTTTAATACTACATATAAAAAGGAGTGGAAAAAGCACAAGAACAAATGCAGAAGCATACCCCACGATGCCATCACAATTCACTTAAGTAATTTTCCCTGAAAATTACTGCAAATCTAACGTCAGGCTGGAATAGCTATGAGGTACTCCTTCCTTTTGTATTTATCTCAGACAGCACCTACTGAAAGACATTTCTAAGCATTGTACTACAACAATCAAACCTATGTCAATTAGCAATTTCTTGTGCTTTTCAGAAATTAATGATGCAATATAGTGTATATATACTGCAACAGGAGGTATCAAAGACCCCAAATTCTACCTTTCAGCACCCAGTTTAATGTGAATTAAAGTTTTCCAGGCTGAAGATGCCACTTGCTTCTGTCACACAACAGGCAGGAGAACCCCTGATCACTGGATTTGGCAGCTTGCTGAGACAATCTTTACTGAAAGTCTGGCCTCCACACGGGGTATCCCTGCAGAACCCCTTAAATAGCCCTCTACTAGGAGGAGGCAATAAGGGAAAAATCAACATGCCTAGCTATTGAGAAAAAAATTACTCCAAAGATAGTTAAAGTAAAAAGAGATAAAACTTTGGGAAGAGGAGGTTGCAGGAAGGGAAGGATTTACTCAATTATTCAAGTAATGGTCCCACCATGAATGAGTACAAGAGGTGTAAAGAGTGAGACTAGACCCTATAGGGAGGTAGTTCCAGCATAAGAGGAATTATTGAAACAACCACCGTGAGTTTGCGCTTGAGAAAACATCACAGTTCCTGTAATTACACAAGCGCACACTGCCCCCAGAAGGCAGCATCTCACACTTTCCCACTCACGTTGCCTTTTCCTGCTCCCTTTCACTTGCCTGCACCAAGGATAGTTAAATACATGGAACAGCACTCTTACAGAGAACATTAAGTAAACTAGGACTCTTCAAATTACAAAGGCGACAAATTAAAGTGATGTGAAACTTGCATATAAAATAACAGGGGGATTCAGAGAAAGATAGAAAGAAGAGAAAGAAGCAGATAAGTGCCATAAACATAACCTGTCCATTAAGTAGCTAGTCCTGGCATTGTCCCCTGGAATTCAGCAAGCCACATAGCCTTAGGCTTTGCTAGGTGAGTATCAGGCCAGTAGGCCTCAGAACAACAGGGTGACATGGTCCTCCAGAATTTCTCACAGCGCTGCTGCCACCCTGGGCTCCCCAAAAATACATCAGGGCCAGACAGAAACACCCTCCTACCCCACAGCCTGAGCCTTGAATGAACTGGACAGAACTGAGCTGGTACTTTCTGAAGGAATTGGGTAAGATCCCTAGCAAGGTTCTGAATGCTCCCTCCAGCTGTCATCTGGGCCTGCACAAATAGATCACAACCCTGAGCAGAGGTATGCGGACCTTGAGAAAGCCACGGATATTTAAGTGGCTTCCACCTTCAGAGCAGTTTTTTGCATGGTCTTCTCACTTTGTTTGTATTTATTGAGATACTCTTTTCCTCCAATGCCTGGAAGAGCTTTAAAGCATTTTCCAAACTTCCCCTTTGCAGAACAATACACACACACAACTACAGTAATATAATTCCCTTTATCATTTCCTAACAGGTTAAAATATTAAATTCTGATCCCACAAGACACTTTGCTGTAAACAAACTGAAATTTATGCTTTCATAAATCAACTGTTCAGTGACAGCACAAGCAGCACTCCTGGAACTGCAGAGGGGGGCAATCCAGAGGGATGCCTGGCCCAGGCGAGCCGAGTGAGATGAAGACTAAAGCGATCGGAGGATATTGCAACTTACGACAGTGAGAACATTCCACGTACCTGGGAAGAGCGATGGAAACCCTCGCTTGAGAGTGCGGAGCCCGTTGGACACCGGGGAGGACAACGCGGCGGGGCCTGCGGGGACGGGCGGCTGCGGACGCCAGGGGGCGCCCCCGGCCAGCGCCGCGGCCCCTCTCTGGGCCTGGGCTATCCCGGGACATCCCAGAGTAACCCCGGGTGTGCCAGAGTATCCCGGGACATCCCGGTGTACCCTGGTCCCGGAGGGGCAGCCGCCACCGGGCCGTGTGGCCGGGTGCGGGCGCTGGCCTGCGGACTCACTGCCTGCTGCTCGGCTGCGGCCCAAGACACAGGAGCAGTTTTAGTTTTACCCGTGAGGGGTTCAAAGAGTGACACAGATGAGTTTTTTTTTTTGAGTCGTACTTTGTGTCCTTAGTAGTCTCTTAAATTTGACTTAAAGATTTTAAAAGACAGGGCCTGTTCAAACTTCCTCAAAAATTTACACTGACAGAAAATTTTCAAATAAATCAATGGGTTTATGCAGGCTGTAGGAAGTGCCTTTGTTTGGATTTTTGGCTAGCTGAACAGCGACTCAAGAGTCCTGTAAGTTTACAATTGAAGCTGTGCCCAGCTCAGCCCCAAGCACAGGCTGTAGTGCAGGTGATGAAATTCAGCACTTACCCCACCGTAAGGGCTGCTGTGGCTCTGAGGTGTGTGAGGGAATGTCTGGGTGTGGTGCTTGCCCTCCTCGAACAAATCACCCTCCTGCAGTCTAATTCCTTCAATGCCCCGACGAGTAATCAGCAAACCCAATCAGAATTGGGACTCTCCTGCAAGACACTTAATTGTAAACACAACAAGAAGAAGGAATTGATCAAAGAGCAAAAGGATAATACACCATGGAACATGACACATTTCTGTGACAACATCTAGCTTAAAATTAACATAGGCTCTGAGAGCTCATTATTGTTGAAAAATTATTTTCAAATATAGGCTCTGTTTGTGGCCTAAGGCACTTCATAGGAGTTGAGACCAGTAAGAAAAGGTCAATGCCACCAGACACTTTACATTTGTAAATACAGACCTTGAGCTGTCATATTTCAAGTCACTGGCTCCACAGTAGCCTCGGCAAGCCCTATGCTTTTTCCTTTTATCTCTTTGTTTTCAAGATGTGATAGCAGTTATCTCTCCCATAAATCACAAACAGGGCTCTGACTGACAACTGGTATATAAAGAATGAAGGCTTGTTAACAGTCACTGAAGTTATGCCAACTAACAACCCCGCAAATTCATGCTGTTTGGCTGTGGGTGTATTCATTTAGCTAATGAATATCAGTGTGTGGGATTAACCAGATAAACCTGTAGCCAGTGAGAAATGAATACTATGTAGGGTGTGCATCCCTCTCAGCAATCCATGATTAATAGATTCTACTAGAGTCTATGCTTTTCATAAATTCCAGAATAATGAGCCCCAGTTTGCTCAGGGAACTTAATTTTTCTAAATGTAATACTCTAGAGGCTATGGCTCCCCAGGTGACTTACAAAGGACAAACAAAAATTCAGGAGAGAAACAGTTTTTGCAGTTGAACCTAAATATGCATCCCCATTGCAAACAGGAGGAGGGGCTGTTGTTTGCAGTTTAGGTTCCCAGGGCTGTTTGCCATGGCCAAGAGAAATGTTTACTACAGCTGTAATCTGTTATGTGCTGTTGATTTTAATTGCTTTTCAAAATGTGAAGACAACTGTGATATTTGGAAGAGAATGGCAAGCTGCACTAATAAGCTCTGTTGTGCAGCAGATCTAGTTCACAATGTGCTCTGCAGGCTTCTCTGCAAAATCTTGACAGTATCCTGGGGAGTGAGGAAGGAAAGGAAGGATCTTAGACATGCCCTACTCAGCCAAAGAAGTGAGCCTGATTCACTGCTTCTCTTGGATCTGTATCCACAGAAGCCTAAGCCCTTCCTTAGAAGACCCTACAGAAAGCAGCCAGCTATAGCCACAGAGCTGCAGTGATACTAATAATTAATTCTCATTGTAAAAGCAACACTGACCATCAGATTTACACAAGTTATTTGGTCCAGCAAGAATTGTCTTGGAAATTAGTAACATAGTACTTGGGTTAGAAATGGGTAGCCAGCAAGGCACCTTGGTTGAGGGCTCAGAGGGTTCCACAAATATTTGGGAACACTCCAGTTCCAGGCTAATGACCATCTGGAGGCTGTTCCCAAAAGGTTTCAGCCCCTGGTCTCAGTGATATATAAAGGAAATTCTTTGCTTCACTCCACTAGGCAACTGGTATTCTGTGACATTGACTCACCTAGAAGTGTGTTGGATGTGCAGTGTGGCTGCTGCTTACAGCTGGGTGCTCTTGTGATGAGAAATGGTGCAGTTTGCTTCATCCAGACCCTTCTAGTCCAAGATTGTGGTTTATTCCTGGGGCTTGTGTGGTCTCAGTCCCAAATGCAGAGTGGGTTTTCACTAGCAAGAGATGAGCCAAATTAGAATAACATGTCAGAGGGTTAAGACTTACTTCAGCAAAGCTGTATTGGGTAGACTCCACAGACAGCTTTTCTTTTGCAGCTGTGAGCTGGAAAAGTCAGAAAATGAGGAAAAAAACATCAGCCAGGCAACTAGAGTAAACTGGCAGATTCAAACACAGTAATGGAGCAAAGCTATTGCTCTCATCCTGTCAGACTCAGATACCCAGAAACTTCAAAATAAACCTGATTGTAAACATGATTTTCAATCATGGATCCCAGTTTCTAATCCTCCAGAAGAGCTAGGTGTGAATTTTCTGTATGCAAGTTGCTTGGTTCAAACTGCAGCACCAGAAGTTACCATGTCTATTTAGAAGTGGGTAAAAAATATGAACTGATTTTCAGTAATGCTTGAGGTCCTGGTAATTTCAAAGCAAGCTGTAGATGTTCAGTATCTCTGGGGAAAAATAAAATTAAGAGACTGTCAGTTGTTTTCATGTGCCAAATATTAATTCTTGGAAGACTGACCACACACATGCTGGCTCACTGAGAGCTGTTTTCCTCCTCTGGATTATATACATAACAATGATATCTCTCCCTATAATTTGTCTGAATAATGCTATGCAAATAGTAGATATGATGAATTACTGTCCACCTCACACATAAGGAATAGGCAAATTGGTAATTCAACCTTTTCTAAAGATTTTGGCTTTTGAACTGTTAATTTGACAAGTGAAAACCCCAAACACTTGCACCTACATACCTTGTTAAAATCAAAGCCAAAACCATACCTTACTGATATGAACAATGTCTGCAAATAAAGAGGCACTTCAGATTTTCTTGCATAAACAACTGGAAACAGGTCTGAGCAAATGGAGGCAAGTTCATACCTTCACCACCCAGTCCCTGGAGCCAGGGCAACACGGGACTGAGCAAGTTCTACCTGCCAGAGCCCTGCCTGCACCTCCCTTGCCCCAGGGTCTGTGTGTCTGTGCTCCAGGTCTGTCCTGATAGTGTTTGACTGTAATGTGGATTCAGATTAGGAAACTGGGACCTGCCCTTTTATTCCAGGCAACAGCTGAGGAATGGTGCTGAAGCGAAGCCCCTCAGCCCCATCCTTGCCCAGGCTGTGTCAAGGGTGTGGCCATGCCTGGTCTCTCCCTCCCTGCCCGTTGCCCTCCTGGCCTGACCTCAGCTGGCAGCTGTGCTGGCTGGGGCCGGGTGTGGCACTGCGCCTGCCCGCTCACCCCCTGGGCTCCAGCCAGTTCGGGCACAGCTCACCCTCCTCGGCGAGCACCCACCCCCAGTGTTCCCTGGCACCCCTCTCCCCTTCTCGCAAAGGGATCAAAGGCAAAAAAACCAAAGGTCTCATTATATTTCTTTATTCTGGATGAAAAATTATGATTTCTTTGATTGCTTTGGGTAAGCAGAGGCCTGTGGGATCTTGCCCTACTGAGGTTTTTACCTCAGATGTTTTACAGAGGGATCTGGCCATAAGCCATGGCAGGCAGGGCACTGAGGGGAGGGGACACCTGACCAGGATGCATTAGGAACCGTAGGTTCTTGGGAGCCAGTATGCTAGTAGAACCTTCCTATATTTGGTCAAGTCTCCAGTTTTCCTTCACCGTTGGTCAAGACCTTTTTCTTATAAGGTCATGTTCTAAGTTCACTTTTCTGATTGGGCCTGTGTCCAATACCTGGCTGTGTTTGGCCTGCCCCCGGGGTCTTTGGAACTTAGTCTCTGTACCTGCATGGCGTTTGTTATTTTTGCCATTACAGTTTTTTGTTTTCTGTCTAGTTCCATTGTTCCCATTCCTCTTTATTAGCCAGCTCTTCCCAGCAAAGCCGAAGCAGGGGGACCTTACAAGGCTTCAAAGCTCATAGATGCCCCTTCATAATTCTGTGCTATGGTGACCTAGCTTTAATCTTCATTGTGAATTGATTAAAAAATCTGTTTGGATGGAAAACTTTCCTGGAAACTCTGCTCTTACAGGACAAGTGCCCAGCTGCGACTCACAAATGAACCAACTACACCTGGAAAATTCACCCCAAAACTTCCTATAATCTAAAATGGAAACTGCTGAATGCTTTCAGCACATGCACATATCACCAGTCCTCACCACACACACAGGTGGCTGCCATTCTGCAGAGGCCTGTGGAGGCGCAGTGTGAACAACCCTGACTCACCCAGAGAGCCCAGCTCAGTCTGAAACAAACCTGCCTTGCCTGTGACACTGGCAGGGCTCAGGGTGATGAACACACCACCTTGGCATCTGAGCCACAGTGGCCTGCCTTTGCTGAGGGGCACGGTAGCAAACACCAACAAAATTCACCGTGTGTCATACAACCCCAGTAAACATGCTTGGGGGAGAAAGCAAAAGTGTAGCTCAATGCTGTAGCCAATGCCTTATGTATTATCTAAAGAAAAAAAGACAGGCAGAAAAGCCTCTTCACTGGCTCGCTAAAGAGATACTCATTGTCACCATCCTGTACACAGGTAAGATTCAAAACAAATGTGCTACCAGCTGACCAATTAGACACAGGCACTTAGAATGTTACTCCACTTAGCCTGAGTTTTTAAGGCAAAGCATTAGGTCCTCTCCTTGTGTTTCTACAGTTCCTTAGCATAATGGGGCTTTGGCCTGTAACTGATATTCCTACAGCTGTTCAATAGTTGAGGCATTTAAGGGATATCAGAAAACTGCCCAGTACAACTGGCTGGTAGCCTAGCTGGTTGTCACAGGACAAACTAAGGACAGGACAAAGAAAACAACTTTGAAAGAAAAGTAGAAGTAAAGTGGTAGGATAGTTTTGCGCTGTGGCTAAACACTAGATAATTTGAATGAAAAAAGAAAGCTTTTGAATAGTTGCTCAGTTTTAAAAAGCAGATATTAATTACCACATTAAGCTAAAGGGAGAATGACGGACTCTAGGATTACTTTTTCCAAGTAGTTTAACTTTAAAAAAAGTTAGTCTTTCTTTTGAATAAATATAGCAGCAAAGAATCAAAATTTTATCACATTAATGCTGTAACTCAAAGCAAAAAGCCCCATATTATTTCAAGCCCATTTGTGCCTCTAATATATTTGAAATTATCCCAGCCATTGCATGATGATTTTTTTGCTGAGAGTTTTCATTTGATTAGTTTCACTCTGATTTATCAATTTTCTATCTTTATTTTTTTTGTAACACATTTTAGTTTTTCTAAGGCCAAACATTTTTTTCCAGTATCTTCTCTAACTAGCAATAGTTGAATGATATGACCAATTAAAAGCAGATTACACTGCATGCTGTATTTCTATTATGTCTTCAGCCTGTGCCTAATAGCACTGTTTTTCTTTCTACAAAATATTTTGGTTTCCTTGAAGAAGTCCAGTGACAGAGATGAAAACAAAGATTAATTTATCCAAACACAGATGCTCAAAAGCAAACATATAAGAACCCCAGTACAAGGATCCTTAGAAAAGTAATGCTTTAATTTGCTAGAGAACAAATATTAAGAATATCAGATTAGGGGACATGCTGAGCCTTGAATTTTGAAGGAAGCCACTTCAAAACATCCTGTTTCTTAAAATGACTGATCTTATCTGTGCAACGTGCCTCATTTCATAATTTGGGAAGATGCCCCAGACCAATAGCAGTGATGGTCAGAGATTTTCAATTTCCAGCCTAAACATACTTAGAACAAGTGGACACAATCTGAACAGTCTGTTCCAGGGATTCCCCTAAGTGACACATTTTTCATAAGTAACTTCTGTCATGTAAAGGCCAATGGAGACATACATCCCTTTCATCCAGTCATCTTTGTGCCCACAATAATTCTCCAAATCTCTTCAAACAGATATTATACCCTCCACTCCTTGGGTGCCCAGCTTCCTACAGACTCACCTATCCTACAGACTCACCTACAGGTACCTATTGCTTACTGCTTTTTCTTTCCTTGGATCCTCTGGTCTTGTGTCTATATTTTTTAGCTTTTTGTCTGTGTAACATACAGTGTTAGCAGATTCATCAGCCATGTGCAAGGGAAGGAAAGAAGCCTCCTTCCAGCCTTCACCAGTGCACTAGGCCTTCATCCTCATCTCCTAGAGGTGAAGCTGAAGATGACATGGCACGTGCAGAGGTCAGCCAGGGAGCAGACCTTCAACTCAACACACTGACACTTGACACTCAACACACAGACAGCTAACTTTTCTGACTTTCAACCAAGCCTGACAGACAGCTAACTTTTCTGACTTTCAACAGAATTTTCATGCATTTGCAGTTAAAGAACGGATTTTAAGATGTTGGTTCAAGGAATTAATTTGAACATATCTGAATAGATTTGATTGGAACTGAAAATAAATAACTCTACAAAAGATCCTAAGAATCCTAAGACAAGCTTTAAATAAGTGGGCTGGACATTTTAAACAATGCAACTGGAATGAAGATTCTTAGAGCCAATGTGTGAGTCAGGGACAGAGCTGGTACTAAAACTTAGCTTTGCAACTCATGAGTCCAGGGTCCTTCTAAGGCACTACAGTACTACAGCTACTACAGTAAAGCAGCTTATGTGTATTTTCAGGGTGAGAGACTGGAAACTGTGCTGCTCACCTAACTCTCAGTTAACAGCCAGGTCAAAAGGCAGGAGGCCAAATTAGATAGATCAAATATCTATCTATGCTGACATTGCTAAAAGCAAGTAAAATATAGAACTGCATTAACAGATTCTGTAGTGGACTAGACCTCATGTTATCCAGGCAACTCGACTAGGTCATCATATATAATTATGTATCAGTGAATTTCCCAGTTGATGAAAAGCAATACTTATTTGAGCTCCTCAGCATTCTCTCAGTCTTGTCTTAGCTTGAAGAGAAAGAAAACCCCTCAGTGATACATGAGAAAGCAGGAAAGCAGACACAACAAGAAGCACAGCATTGCTTAATGAATTGGGAAAGGAATGAGAATATTTGTCTTGTAGCTTTTTGCATACAAGGTCCTTCCCCCAACATCATGTAAGGAATGTGCACTTGGCTTGCTTTTCCAATTACCATGTACCAAGTAAGCAAGGAATAGATCAAGTAGGAAGCTTGAAGGATAATTTTTAATGTCCACTCTGAGGTTTCCAATAGGATTCATGTCCCTGTGTTTTGTCCAACTATAGGCTAAACTGCTACTTGTAAGCTAACTTTGTATAAATCAGATTTAAAGTAGCTTAATCCATTTATACTTGCAGCTGCAGTAGCTTTATTCAATGAGTTCATCATTAAGGTAAGCTAATTGTACCTATCTGGTTACCGACCTTCTCCAATACAGATACCCTGCAATAAAGTGAAGCACCATAAATTCAAAGTGATTGAATGCAGTGAACATATTCTTCACATACCTACGTTGTAAGGCACTTCTGCCTTTGGAAAAGAAAATAGAACTGCAAAATCCCTCACAATTCACTACAAATGAAAGAATTTCAATTATTCACTCGTTTTAAGAATATAATCCACATGTCGTGTGTCGAATAAGTAGGGATTCCTTCTCAAAGGCTGTTATGGTATGAAAAATTACTTGATCACACCAAAGTGGCTTCTAAATGCAACTTTTTTTCAGCAACCCATAGCCTTTCATTAGTTCTATAGGAATGTACTAAGCCTCACCACAAACACAAGGCCTGAGAACAAGTGTAAGGATAAATTAATTAAGTAAATAAGGCTTTAAGTAGCTGATCCATTGAGCACAGGGGATTGTGGTTTCTCTGGAATCACTTACCCAAGCCATTGTCAGGAACAAAACTGTAATGCAATATCATACAGCATGTGAATCAGCACCTTCAAACATGCTCACCTTTACTCTGACAGTGGTGTACAAAGGTGCTAGCCTGCAGCCAGAGCTTCTTAGTCTCTGCAGAAGAAAAGAAATAATTCGTTGCTTTTCTCATCAGAGATATCCGTCCCTTATAACATTCTGGCTCATATTTCAGTTTCAGACATGCTAAAGCACAGAGTGGTGATGTGCTTGAATTTCTCCATCAACAATTTGCAGGAATAGAATCAATTATATGCCCCACCAACATTCTTTCCAGCAGGTGGGAGTAGAACTGCTCTTCTGGTTGTTTTCCATCCACAGAACAGAATGGGCACCCCAAGGTATTCAGAATATTATGATATACTGCTACTCTATATTCATGATGTCCTGAAAAGGAGCGTACTTCCCAATTTGCAAGAAACCAACTCCTTGAAGGTTAAACATTATTCAAGGGAGGAAGGAGATAAGCCATCCTATAAAGGATGTCTGTAATTATTAATAAATACAATGAAGAAAAGTAAGACCATCCTGTTGGAAAGCAGTGTGAAAGGAAACAAGGAACCATTTCCTCCTAAAGCCACACATTCACCATGCTGTTCACTCCCAGTCACTGAGAGTGTCATTATCAGTCACATTATAAGGTGAGACCAACTCCTACTGTTCCCTTCGGAACTCATGCAAAAACTTGATAGAAATCAAACTGAAGGCAAACGTATTTGAAAAGTTGGAAGAGAGTTTCCAAAGATACATCTGCATTTTGGTACTTCTTTTCTTAGCAGTAATCATGACATAGACAACAGAAACCTATGCAAGCAAGGTAAGGCCACTTTACCAATTATTTCTGCAAGCAGCGACACAGAATTGAGCAGGAAATACACTGAGAACTGGCAGGCAGAAAAGCCATCTTCCTATGCAATGAGAGTGCTGCCTGACACAAACACTTCAAGAACCCCATGGCTGCAGAGATTAAAATGCCCCAGAGACAGGAGGACACTGAATAACATAGGGTTTGGCAAATTCACCTCCTGACTATTGTTGGTTGCCAAGAAAATTCATTCTGACTCACAAGAAGCCATATGTATTGTTCCACAAAAGGATATGAACAAGTGTAATACTGATGGCCCATAAAAGCAGTTTAAAAATACAGCAGCTTTAATAGATTTCTATCTGGTCTGAAGAATAATTCTGGTCTGCAGACCAGAGGCTTACTGAATGGCACTGGTCCAAAAAGACCTGGCGGGTGGCCTGCCTGGGAAAAAGAGAGCAAAAGGACGGAAGCGGAGGTGACCTGGTAATGTGTCAGCAAGGAGTGGCAGGCCTGAAAAAGACTTTATGGAGCCAAAATGGGATAGAGGCATATAATCAAAGCCGATTTTCCTACAATAGTTCTGCCCTGCAGAGCCCTTTTTCTTTTTTTTTTTTTTAGGCCTGTGTGACAGGAACCCTGAGGACACCCCACCTGACCTTCCCAGGACTGATGCTTAGTAATTGATAGTGCTGTTTACACAAGTGTCAGGATATTTCATTATAAAATTTGGCCCCTTAATTGTTAGATTTAGTTCTGAATTATTTTACAGAATGGTTTACTGAAGATCTGCATATTTGTCAAAAAGATTTACAAATATTTACAAAGTGAAAAAATCCAAGCCATAGTACTGTGGATGTTCAGACTCTCATCTGTTAAAACACTTTTGGCTTTGCATATCTGTAAGATCTATCTTGGACAACAGCATGCTTCTCACATAGTCATTAGTCAAACTGCACAGCATGTCTGGGCAGTAACTAAGGTTTATAGTCCACTAAATGGATATGTCAGTCAGAAACTGAAAAATTCTGACTCACGTAAAGCAACAAAAAAAAGTGATAGCAAATAATTCAGATCTACACAATAACATTTTTCTACTTTGTTTGATATTACTCTTTTAGGTTAACTAGAAGAACTCTTCAACTCTGTTTCCAAAAATAACTCTCTTCATTCCATACTTGTAAGATCTTCCCATTCTACACTGACCTGGCTGGAAATAATGGGCTTCCTGGTATTAAAAAACCTACATTTCAAAAATTTGTTTGCATGTCACAAATTTCCATGTCTCCCCTACTTTCAAGCTTTTAAAAAAATTGTACAATCACATCCAATGAGGATGTGCCCCTTGCATCTGGTAACTTATCACTCTCTGAGGGTCTGCATTCTAGTTGTTTTATATATCTGTCTAAAAGGACTCAAGCTTGCTAACAGTATTTGAAAGGGAGAAAACACAAATTGACAAGACACACCATAAACAGCCCAGATTCACCAATAAAAAGCAGGGATAAAGGAGGTATCAACATCCCTTCAAAAGCTGAAACTGAGAAAAGGTTTAAGAGTCCTTTTTTCTTACTGCCATAGGTACTAAGGCAGGATTGCCCAGATTTGGAGCCCAGAAACACTGCTGTTCTCTCTAAGTGAAGGAGCTCAGTCTAATTTTTTTGCTGAGAATTCACTATTTGTTTTAATGTCCCCACAAACTATTTGGCAGCAGCACAAAGATTTCTTCAGACAGCTGTGGGATATTACTGAGCATTTCATGCTCCTAGCAATGCAGTAATTCCCTAACCACTGTATAATTAAGGGCTTTGTTGAGGTCTGGTGACATATTTGAGTACTTGCAGTGCTACACCTTGTTTCATAGGTCAGACTGACATGCACCAAGAAAAAAAGCCAAATTTCTAGCCAATATATTTTTCTGCAAACATGGATTCTTCAGTAGTCTTTCACAGCTGGTAGAAGTGTAGTCCATCCCCAACCTACTCCACTTGTCCTCCCCTTGGAACATAACCATTCTCTGCATTTGCTTTTAGTCACCATTTAAGCCCCAGTGCTCAGAGAACTGACTTGGGTTTCTCGAGGTCAGAGCAGCTAAACATTGAGCCTTTTGTTCTCATCACCCAATGAAAGAAGAACAAAATTCCTGAGTAGATGATTCTATCTTATTTGATCATAGTTTATAATTTCTTCCTTTGTTTCCTGTCATGGGCTTCCCTGGGAAAGAAAAGAAGAAGCTTTCCCTGACTAGTGTGTGATTTCCTTGCCCTTCTGCTGACAAGCCAGATGGCTGGTGCTGACTGGTGATAATATTACACTCTATGCAAGAGGCAAAGGGGAAGTGACCTGTCAGCATTCAAATAATAAAACTTGCAACTGCCACATTTCACTGCTGATGACTTACTCATATTTGTCTTTTTAGAGCCTTTTCCACCTGGCAAAATCCTAAAAAAAAAAGTGAAAATACACTGCAGAATTAAAGACTGATTCTAACAACCTTTTTTTCATGCAGGTGCTTCATGAAAGTCTGCTGTAAAATCACGTGGATGACTCATACAAATGCGTGCAGAAGCAAGCACCACTCTTCTATGCTAAGTACATTCACTGAGAACAGCATATCATTGACTGTAAAATGGGCAGTTACATCTCTTGAACAGGCATTCAGAGAGCCGATAAAAGCTTTAAACAACTTGAATGGCAAACACGGATCACCTTCAATTGCCTAACTTGTTTTAAGTGCCATTTCATGCTTCAGGTCCCAGCAACATAAAGATATGAGAACTGATTGAGATGCTATCACACTTCTGCATTTTTCCAGTTCAACACTATCTGTTCCTTTCATGTACAGATATTTCAGATTTAAGGAATTCTGGCTCAAGCTGTGATATATGTAGAGAAAAAGAGAAAATGTTATCTCAAAGGATTTTATATGAGTTTCCAAAATCTCACATATAGGAGAAAAGCCACCTGTATTTAGACATTAGTATGTTAAATAAAATTCTGAAGGTGGTCTAATAGAGAAGTGATATTCTGGGCAAGTATGGGCATTCCAACCTGCTAGTATACTAGAAACTACAGACTGACTTTTCTGCAGTGACTAAAACCCCTTGAGGCTTAATGTAATTTAACCTGCTTTTCTTAAGGAAGTATGTTCAATGTAGGTTTTGGCAACATTTTATTTTTCACACATGATGAAATAACCAGCAAAACATCCTGCCCTTTCTCACACAGATGAAATAAACTCTATGATTTTCCATGAGAAAACTTAAAAAAAAAAATAAAATAAAACCACAGAACTAGCTCCAATCTGATCTCTGTTGAAAACATGGCTTTTGGTAGAATATACATTTCTATAGGAACTGAGTGGGGTTTTGCATATCCATTTTATCAGAAATTTTGGATGTTTTTCCATAACCATTAGTGCCCCCATTGAATAGGGTGACTTAAATACTTCAATCACACACTATTCTATGTCTTTCTGGCATGTAACAGAGGTTGGTGAGGAAAGACACAGGGCTGAAACTCAGGGCATTCCCAGAAAACACTCCTGATTCTCTCATGGTAAGACATCAAGAAAATCATTGTCAACCTGCTGCAAAATACGAGTCTGGATTTGGTTTATGCATCACCTTTCTATCTATAGAAAAGGGACTTTTTAGAATAGAAAGTCTTCAGGGCAAGGAGGGTGACTTAGCAAGTACTTGTAAATTTTCTGGCAGGTTGGAAGTCTGATTTCAGCACTGGCCTCCAGGCAAAACCTTAAAGGTAAGCAAGAGATAATAAACTTTGCTGCAACTTCCTTGTGAAGCACCTGGATGCTATCAGTGATCATTATCTGACTGCCTTGTCTATTTGATGGCTCTGCATAGCTCGCAGAGGGCTGAGTTACATCTATTGTGTTTCATATATGTACCTGGAAAAAGATAAGAAATTTCACATATTTGTAACGAAACAGGTGTCAAAGGCCTCACATATTTTGGGTGGAACATTGCTACAGGACATGCAATTGTGAATAGAATTTCTGAGGGTCTGTCCAGAGTATGAGAGGCAAGAGCTGAAATTTTGCTTCCCTGTGAGTAGTGACACTTGAGTAAGTGTCTGCTTCAATGCAAAGGAAGGTGCTGAGCACTGACTAGAATAATTTGCATGCTGGCCTTTTATTGTTACTCCTGTCCTCTAGATATATAAGTAATAAGGAAATTTTTCTGGGTCTTTGTATTAACAAAAAATTACAGCTCTCTTCTAAACAAGTTGTTTAGAAGTGGTCAGGCAGAATGAAGCTGAAAAAATAACAATGCCTGGAACTTTAGGCTGAAAACACTTTTGAAACCTGTTTGTACCCAGAACAGAAAGGCTTGGGACTGTTATTCACATAGCAAGATATGGAGAGGAAGAAAAGTCCATAGATATGACTAGTCCCAAATAAGTTGTTCTAAAATATTTATTTCTATCATAGAAATATAGGCTAATTATAGAAGAGTGTCATTTTATCCTCTATGTCTGTAATATTCTTTAAAATCCGAAAGGGCTAGGGAGAGTAGTTCTGGCGTAAGATGGTATATATGAATTCTACTGGTGTTCTAGTTTAAAATAAATGTGCAATATTGCTTTAAATTACCTGTCTATAAAGTAAGTCTTCACATTCTCTGTCATCCACCTTCAAAACAGAGACAGCATTTCCTCTGAAGTGCAAGGATCAAGAACTGTTGAGTAGATAATGATCTAAACATGAATGTGCTTGTAGCAGCAAAACCAGTTTCTACAAGGACATGGACATTCTGTGGGTGCTGCCAATGAATATTTTAATTTTCATGGGATTGCTAACTTGGGAGTTTCCCCACCCTCTGGCTGCTTGCTGAAAATATATGTCACATGATCCTTGAGACACCTAGTTGATTTTTTAACTTCTTTTCAAGATATCTCCCTTAATCTGGACCAAAAGATAATAAAACCCACATTTTTCAGATTTTGGAAGTTAGTATGCTTTAACTTCCACTATGGTAGCTGCTTGCTGTGTGACTTTTTCATACAGATCAGTGATCAGGTGCTACAAATACAAGGCAATTTAATTCTTATTCTCTTTTGGTGATAGTCCCACCTGCAAGCTGTGATGGTCATGTCTTTTCTGGAGTCATTGAAAGAGCAAACATTGCTTTGTGACCCCTCACTGATCATGGGCTTGTACCCACACATATGCTCCTGTTTCTGTTTCTTCCCTTAAGCTTTGGAAGTACTAATGAGAAGCTGAAGTGCTATGCCCTAAGATCATAAACAACAAAGATTTCAGGTTCTAAGTAAGAAAGAAAAAGTAAAGAAAGTAGTGGGTGAAAGGAAGTACTGGTAGCCTGATTTGACAGCTAAGAATCAGTTCAAGAAGACATTAAGTTTCAAGAAATACACATGCATAGCATGGCCTTCAGAGGTAGGTAATCTAGTTAAATTCTTGACCTATTCAGGGAGAGAAAGAGAGAGCTACCTGTGGGTAGAGTCAAGTTCCAAAACACAGTCCTTCCACACCCATAACTGGAAGCCAGATCTGGGCAGGTTAAAATCAGAACATGTGTCTTATAACTGTGACAAAGAGAAGCTTAATATAGTACCTGGGGTTGGAGAGTGCTGTTTGGTGCTGAGACTGGCTTATTCTGTACAGCAAATACTCTGGCTGATTAACTCTGTCCAGCTGCATTAAGCAGCACACACCATTCTCTTCCTGAAGAATACCCAGCATCTTTCCTCCTTAAGTGTTAGCAAGCTACAGTTTTATTATTAGAAAACATCTGGGCCCATGTGTATTACAGCATAGTTGCTATAGGGTAGCAAGTCAAATCAGTATGCAGTCCAAAGAAAAGCAGCACATATCTATTTTCTGGCTATTTTGATATATGTTTAGTTTAGGTGAAAATCTTTCCAGGTTCAAAGATGCAAAATCCTAGAATCTGGAATCCCTTGAATCTCTCAGTTTTTAACTATCTATACTCCTTGTCCTATTAATTCTTGTATCTTTTCATAATTTCTTCTTCCCTCCCTAACTCCTACAGGTATTGGGTATTGTTAGCTCCAGCCACAGCTCTACAAATGTGAATCTGACTGCCTTGACACCTTGCAAGTGGTCAGTGGGACAGCCTGCCTGCCTCTGTACAGCAGGCTCTGCTGTCTCTGTGCCACACACCCATGAGCTCTGTTTCCCAGGGTGGCACCAACAGACTTGCTTATATTTAGCTACTACCAGTGTCATGATGTTTCAGAATGTCCTCAGGTAAACTTACTAACTCCTCTGTCAAACCCATGAGTCAAGCCAGACAGCTTCTGCTGTCTCACACATTTAATAAGAAGGCCAGTCCTCAACAGGCTAGAAAAGCCTGTGCATTGAATGAAAGAAAAACACCCACCTTAACACATCTGCTTGTTTGATCTTTTCTCAACCAAATGGCCAATAAACCTCCAATAACCAAGGGAAAGAAACAAATATTCTCCAAAGAGCTGCAATACTCTACACTGCAAAGAGAGAGAGAAGATTATAAGGCTTCTCCTTTAGCAAGATTTCAGGACACAAGGCAGACAGCCAAAAAGTCAGAACTACCTTCTCTTTGCTGGGGCGCATTCCACAGACAGCCAGAGATGGAAGCAGAGATACAACCTGTTGAGATTGTCAAGATGTTTCAAGAAAAAGGTGGGCATTAATGTCTACTTTCACTATGTTGCCATTTTCTTCTCTCCCACAGCCCTGTAATCTCAGTTTTCAACACAGAGATACAGCTAAAGATAGTGAGTAACTTATATTAAAAGTGCTGGCTTGGATGTTGCCACTATCAAATATCAGCTTGGCCAGACAGACCGAGCAATGTGGCATCTCAGAGAGATCTGCTAAAAGGCAGCTGCAGCTTGGGAAGAGCTGCATTCAGTAGGAAACAAAGACACTGCAGAGCCAGGGGCAAAAGAGTAAGATACAACATAGAAATAGAGGAAGGTGAACTTCCTCTCTCTTGGCTGTGAATCCCAGCTCATTTGTTGTTTCCCCAGCCATACCTTGTCTGCTTGCACGATCCTTCCATACAACTGAGAAGGATATGGGTGCTCCTGAAAGGCAGAGTACAAGAGATACAATAAACTGGAGAAACGTCTGTAGAGCAAGACAGGATAAGACCATTTCCCTTTTTGATGGGTAATCATACTAGCTGTTGGAGAGGCACACCCCTGTCTCTCCACACTCTCTTTAGGGGGCTGGCTGGTGTGTTTGTATTCAAAATTGCACAAGCAGCTTTCTGCAAACCTCTGTCCTATTTCATGTATGCGACACCAAACTCTGCTTCCATCACAGCCCTCTACATTTCCTCTGTTCATGCTCTCAGAATGCCTCCAGATTCCCAAACCTCTTCAGCCCCCACATAGAGCCTTTGAGTAGTCCTTCCTGGAAGCTCACCCTGGCTTTTTGTTAACTTCTCTCAGCTGGGCGCAGGGCATGTCTGCATTAGTATGTACTCATTATCTTATTGTTTGCTTTCCTGTTTTGCTCATGTTTTTCAAAATGGTTTCTGAAAGATCTGGCATCTCTATTCCCTGTGTACCTTAATGAGGACTTTGGCTTGTGATGCTCAGACCCCCTCATAAGACCCAGGCATGCTTTCACATTTCCATGCTGCCCACAGGGAGGGTGTGTTAGGAGATGTCTCCACTACAGTGTACAGTACTCTGTAGGAGGAACAACTCCTTCATGTGTTAGTAGGGCTACTAAAACTGTAAAAGGGGAAAAACTCAACAGGAAAGGCAGATGTGTGACCAGTTCCTTCCTCAGACAGTGTCATTGATTTCAGCTCTGCCATTCTGAGCCACAAAATGCAGTGGGGAAGGGAATTCAGGAGAAGTAAAGTGGGGCAATGAGCTGCACAGTACAAGCACAACTTACATGTTGCAGAACAAGACACAGGCCCAGTCATGTCAGAGCATCACTCAGGCCTATGAACAACAACTGGGTGTTGCCGAAGTCCAAAAGCAGCTGCAGGCAAGTCTGTAGTGGTCACAGAATGGCAATTCAAATTTCTTAATGGCAAAGGAGGTGGGATTGAGTTAATCAGTCTGTGAAATGTGAAAAAAAAAGATCAAGTATGCAGGACACTCTCAGAAAAAGAGTACACAGCTGGTACACAATTGAAAAAGTCTCTATAGTAGTGTAGCAGTCATTAAAAAATAAATACAATGTCTTGGGTTAAGTGAAAATATGCATCTTAGCCGAGAAAGAAAAACATACTTTATTTGCCAAATACTTGTGGACTGTACTTTAAGACTTAGGTAAGACACCACTGGACACCTTTGGACAAAACTGATCTCTCAGGTAGTGCTAATGACATAAGACATTTCAGGAGAATGTCTTCATCTACTGATGTTGACATTCCCTTGCAAACTCCTAAAGGGCATACAGAGAGAATTACATTATTTTCCCCAAGAAAAGTATTTGGCTTTTTTAACTCTGGCTGTACAGGAGCTAGGTCACTACCAGGCACTTGTGCATGCAGAGTTCTCTTTCTCTGAACTGTCTATTAAAGGATTTCTAAATGATAAATTTTATCTTTTACTATTAGAGGGCTCTCCAAAGCCATATTCTTAATTGGCTATTATCTTACAGTAATGGGACAACTAACTGGTGTGTATTCATTAATTACTTGGTACAGCCAAGTGCCTCTAGCTTGCTAGCATCTCGCCTCAGGAGACTAGAATCAGAATACTTTATTTCAATCTTGTTTCCTTGTTTAAAAAGGCACAAAAATACGAACAGGACTTCACTGGTATCAAAAGTGTTTCGTAACCACCTGGTGATGACCACTAGCAGTCCTGCTGATAACTCAGAACCAGAGTTCTCCTTTGTTTCAAAGGACCTGAACTTTACTGAATGAAAACTTAGTCCCAAAGACTGTGACTTTGATCTTTTTTTGACATACTCATATATGCAGTGCACCCATAAAGGAGATAAATTTCCTTCAGAATTGAAAACCCAGGACTAAGCACTCTGCATAGTTATTTGCTTAACTAATCCAGCCAAAGGAAAAATTTGCCTGAAGGAACATGTCAGCAGTTTGCTGAACAAAGGCTGCTTGTGCTCCAGATGAATTTCCAGACTTTTTCTGATTAAATCCATGATAAATAGTCCATAGACTAACTCCAGTTTGTGAAACACGTTCTGACTATGATGGTTCATCAGTAATCTGATTGTTAGAGTCCCAGTTCTATGTAAGAGCTGAGAATATTCTGTACGCAATTGGACTTTCCTCTTCCCTAAGTTTCATGTTTATTTGACCACAATACATTTGTTAAAGGTCACTTTCATAACCATAATGAAAAAATCCTTGAATCTCATATAACTCAGGCCAAAATTGTAATGGTGATTTGCTATTTTTACTGCCACGTGACAAATGCCAATCCAGCTTCTCTGTTCTCCCTCCCCTCCTCCACTGCCACCAGGAGATGACACATACAGAGGAGATTGTAGGAAAAAAGTCTGCTGTGAGCCAGATACTTTGGTTCTCCAGGCCTGCAGAGCAGTATGTGAGTGAGAGGTATCCAGATACTGCCTTTGTATGAGCAGCACAAAGCTGCAGAAGCAGCTCTGACTCTCCTGCACAATTCCTTTCTGTATATAAAAAGAAACAGTGAATGAGTCAGAAATAGAGAGAATATGGGAAAAGGCCAGTCATATTTCTGACCAGGAAGAGAATGGGGATGGAAGCCAGCTCTGTAGACTGGAGCAGTTTGTCCAGCTGTCCCTGCCACACAGCTACACCCACAGCACACACTGAAATGGTTTCCTGCAGCACACTGCTAAAAGCCAGAAAGGCACCCTGGAAGCATCAGGGTGAACAGCAGAATTACACCTGAAGTTGCTGTCAAATGGAACAAATACTTAATCTCAGCTCATCAGTTATCCCAACCCAGCTCACCCTTCTTTATTTAATGTTGCCTCAGGATTCTGGTAAGGAGGAAAAAAAAAAATCACATTTTCCTGTCCTAACTACAAGTATTCCCGAATATCGAAATTCCAGGTATATCCCTTTGCAATTGATTCTGTATATTATAAAATGCATTTATAAATGACCAAATCTTTTTTTACTCACTCTATATGAACTTGGAAAAGAAATCTTGAAGTGTTTGGCTTTTTGGTTTTTGGTGCTTTTTTTCTGTCATACATTCACACTGGCATATTATTGCAGAAAAGCAGGCAAGTGCTGAGATGAGAACATTGGTTTACAATTATCTGAATGGTCACAAAGTACTGAGTTTTGCACAAAATAATTTTTTACTTCAAAGTTTCTCAGAAGATCTGAGTTGTTTGCACAGATTTGCTATTCTAGGGTTGCTCACAAGTGCTGAAATGTAGAAATGTTTGTTATTGTGTTAAAGACACTAAGTGCTAGACGGTTGTTTGCATTTTTTTTGGTTGGTTTTGGCTGGTTTGTTCTTGAGGTTTTTTTATAATACCAAGTATCAATTGTACTGAAAAAGCCCAAACAATTAACCAAACTCCTAAGCCTCCATTAAAGCTAATGCCTTAATTATTTATCTGTTTCATTTCTCCACTTCCTTGTGGCAAACAACTGTAAAACCAAGTTCTGAGATTTCCATTTAAAGTGCTAGGCAGTATAAAAGAGTGTGATTGCAATAATTATATGTGAATTCTTTAATGAACAATTTCTTAAACTATCAACAATTAATGACATGCAAATCTTATAAGCAATAGTGTTCTTAAATATACATATATAAAATCTTAGAAGTGATACTAATATTTTTCTGATGAAATACATAAATCTCAACCATGTCTCAGGTGCACGTAAATTTTGCTCCCATTTGCACCATGTAAACAAAGTAGCTCTGCTTAGTTAAGTTCCTGTGGTATCCTGAGGACCATACTTTCCTAGTCAATTAATAGACCTGAACATTAGAGATCAGATGCAAATGACTGCCATATTACTTTATAGACAGGCTTTCATCCTAAAAAAGAGAAGGTCCAGCACTCTTCATGCACTGTTATGTGTATCAACAAGCACAATCTTTGCCTTCCTCATTTTAAACACCCTTCAACTAAAATGAGAAACAGATCAGGAATATGCAGACAAGAACCTTCACATTGGATCTTTTGATCATTGGAGTCATTAATAAAGGCAACAGTTTTTACAGGAACGGTGTGCTCTGGCCCTAAAGCATTTAAATGCAATTTGGGCATTTAAATCCTCAGCCAAAAATACACATTAAAAGATCATGTTTAAACAAGAAAAAAAAACAGCCTAAGAACAATTTACTTCAAGGATAATTATACTATGCAGTAAAGTTAGAACTAACACTAAAGAAGTAAAGCACTCCTATGGTAAAGTTTTTGGAAAACCTTTATAAAATTCCAAAGTATTTTGTGAATTATGATTTGAAATTATTGCTTCTTAATGGACAGATGCATACCTGTGAAGAAGCCCTGCCTTACACACAGACACCAGCTTTCAAATGCATACTTTAGAATTTTGGCTTCTGAGCAAGTCTCTTCTGAGAGATGCAAACACTACTAGCAAAGCCTATTTTAGAACCCAGAATTTTATTCTTTCCTTTTGCGTTTATTCAAAACTATAAAACCTGAGCCTTTTCCAACTAAAGATGATTTCCTATTAATGTTGTCAACAAGAAATTGCTGTCTATATGCTGTTTTCAATTAGTGGACAGTTGGAATTAATTATTATGACATCTGGTTGGTCCAATCTGTGAGATTCACTGAGTTCACTGTCTAGCAATTTGGTGGTCAAGCTGAGGGCAGCTGCTCTGTGAATGGGCACCACACCATAACAGTCACCCTTTGACTGGTTTTGCAACTAAGCCCTTTCTTTTCCATGGTCTCTTCTTTTCTGTAAGCCTCTTGCTACTGGCCAGCCTCATCTCTTTCATGGTCTCTCCCACAGCAGAGTGCTGTGCAGCTTCTGGTACATGGCGTGTGCACTGCACACATTCTCACTGTAAGTTTCCACATTGCTCTTTTTCATTGAACATTTCATGGAAAGATGCCTGAAACTGTGACCTTTCCACAGTGTTTGTGAAATACATTTCACCCAGTTCCTAGTGGGAAATGAGCTTAGAGACAAGTAAACAGAATGTAATCAACCCTTTATAACAACTTTCTGGTTTACATCAAACTTCTACCAACACCAAACATATGTCTGCAACTGACAAAATGTTTGTCCATCATTTGAGAAATATTTACAAGGGGAAGTGATAGGTAGGGAAGAAAGTGACCTATACACAAGGGTGAGCCTGCCATTTTGATAGCTGACCTAGGCTGCTCTCTCCCTCAGTATGGTAATAGCTCAGTATAGCTTAGTAGATGGACAGCTGGTTGAACCACAACCATACAACCTGCCTGACAGCCCCTCTAGCTGTCCTTAACTTGGAAAACACCAGGATAACACTGTTGGTGGTGATAGAGCGCTGGTCAGTGTGCTCAGGACTATAAAGATTCTGTTGCTGCTGGTGGCAATCTCTAATTTAAAGTTCATATGGCATTTAACTTCAACCTGTGGAGAAACTTCTGAGGACATGCTCTGTGATCCTACCAGTACCCAGCATGCAGGGCCACATCCTCACTTTGGCACAGTGCAGATGCCAGTCTGAGTGTACCCTCTCTGTGTGGCAGAGGGAAGTCTGACCCCATTTTCACAATCCCGTGCACTACAACTAGGTCAGTGACTCATACTGGTGACTCACTACGGTGCCTGCTGATTATAAACATTTCACTGGATGCCTGTTCTTTAAAAACCTTCCTGCAGAGGCCAGGACTTCACACATTATAGTTGCATGAAGTTGGTGGGATTGAATTTGAGATGGAATATATAAAAATTAACCAAAATCCATAGAATTTCTTTTCACAGAAATGAGGAGGAAGACATCAAATCACAACGCACTTGAACCCTCTCCCCATCTTCCCCTGTCATCTCATTCTTTGGCTCTACTAATCAGTGACCAGGAGAGGAAGACAAGCCACCAGCTCAAGCTTGCAAGTTTCAGTGGGCAAGAGTTTGCATCATTACTTTATCACAACATGGCATTACCCAGCTGTAATACATTGTATCACATACTGCATCAGTTGGGAGCCTGATAATGACTGCAAGAAGAAAAATTATCACCTCAAATGCTTTAAAGAAAGATTTTGCTTCAATTCATGACATTTTCAAAATACAATATTTTATGGGTCCTATGATTTCCTATATGAAATCCATGCTCATGTGCTTCAATTCTTTTTTCCAATAATCAGGAAGGTATAAAAAAGTAACTCACATTTTCCACTGCTTTGATACACCAAGCAACCTTGAAGTATTAAAGCAACTGCAGAAAGTCTTGCCATGAAATTGTGAAATTTGGCAATACTGACAAACAAGAGTGGCTTGCAGCTCCCTTAATTAGCTCATAGGAGCACCCAGCCAGACAAGGAAACAGAGTTATTACACAGACTCCTTTGGGTCCACTTTGTGACATGGTGTCTATGTAACACCTCAAATGTTTCCATGAATTTATTAAACATGACCAGCATGAACTCAAAATTCTTGAATTTTTTTGCTTTCTTTATTGAAACTTTCATAATTTCTGAAATGAATCTAGGTTTTTCCTCCTTGTAGTGTTCCCTGAATCTGTGCTGCTGGGGTGGAGGTGAGGCTGCAACATTGCTGGGCAGCTAACTTTAGGAATTCTTCAAATTCCTTATATTCAGCCTCAGGAGAAAGGTGTGGCTTGCATGACTTTATTGTGGCTGATTTACTTTGTTTACTCCTTTACCTCGTGCCTTACAAATGGGTTTGGGTTCAGCACCTCTGCCTTTCTTATGCAAGTAAGAATTATGACATGCTCAGAAGGTAAAGAGCAAAAACAAAACAAAACAAACAAACACCCAACAACAACAAAAAAGGTATTCTCAGCAATGTGGTGAATTAAAAATTGAATTTTACAGAACGGTTCTGAACTGACAGCTGCAGTCCTGACAGCTGTCCTCAAACTCTGCTAGTCAAATCCTTGGACTTTCAAACTTGTGACAGACACATCACTTCCCCTGCAGATCACTTCCACTTATTAACTTACTAACGCCAGGAAATGGTGTCTGAGAGAGGCATGTGCTTTGCTTGAAGCGTCCACTTGGGCAGACTGCGGGATGGAACATTTCCTCTTGACATCAGAGCTCTTCAATATCCTGCTCTGCCATGCTGGCTCTTCTCTGTTTTGACCACTCTATCTGCTTGCCAGGCAAATTACCTGCACTAAGATAGGTCCATCGCTGTAGCATTCACTTCTGGAAAGAAGAAACCCAAGCCCCACAAACCATTAAAATGCAACATCCTTTGGAGCTACTCTGAGCTTGCCTGCGTTGCTTGGTACCAGGTTGTCCCTCAGTGTGTGCTCCAGCACACAGTCACTGAGGGCAGCATCCACACATCTCCACACTGGGCAGTACGAGGCCGGCAGGACATGGATTCCTCTCAGGAACAGTGCTCAGTGACCAACAGTGCCTGCATCATGGTTTGGATGACAAAACTCAGGGCAAGCAAATTTGGCACATTCTCTGAGACTTGTACATGGGAGGACACATGGTCTCTTAAGGGTCATGCTCTCTCAGCCTTATCCCTAAGCTCTTCACTAACAATGAAATAACGAAACAATTACTTAGAAGCACCACCTACAACACCACTCACAGCCCAATGTTACATCTGACAGCTGAACTGCTATTACAAGGGCTTGTTTTTAATGACTGGGTTTTCTTGGCCAAGGTCTGATTCAACCCATAGGGAAAGGAAAAATTCTACAAATTCTGAAATGCTGACAGTTCTTTCTGTAAAAACATGTCCTTGGGGGATGGGGAGGGGGTTCAAATGCGTAGTGATTTGATGTCTTCCTCCTCATTTCTGTGAAAAGAAGGGACAGCCTGTGACTAAGGAGAGCAAGATATAGACAATGTCCCCTGTGAAAAGGTGGTAGGGCAATATTTGGAAATAAGTCATTGATGATACAATGTCTATTCTCAAAAGAAAGGGTGGCAGGAAAGTGAAAAGTAATTTTTTCTAAATGTGACCTATGAATAAAAAAAACTTGAACATGAACTTAAACCAGAAAAATCTTATCCATCCTTCATTAAGCTGTTTTATTGTCTCACCTCCTGTTTTTGCTTGGCTGTCATGACTGTGAGAGGGAAATATGGAAGAAGACAACCCCAATTTCCCCAAATGCAAACCCTCTGTTCACTGCATTGTAACCACTCTACAATAAATTACTTTCACCCTGAATGTCAGGCTGCCCTCGTGTCACTGGCAGTTCCGGCACTTTCCCATCTGTTGCAGAATCAACTCCACGGTATTTATGTTTGGAAGTTTTGACAATTTTATCCTCTAGATTTGCATGATTGTGTGGCCAAGCTGCTAAAAATAAACATGTTATTTCCAGTCTACCACAGTCAGTATGTGATAAACAAGAATTTGAGGAGTTCTAAAAACTGCCAAGGTTACACAGTATCATGATGAAGTATAAACACCACAGATATTTATCTTCTGATTAAAATACTTCAAATTCATGAACTCTGGTTAAGAAATGCATTTAAGCAGATTTTTCATTTCCAACATATGTGACTTACATACAGGTCTCACAAGAAATGATTTCTTGAATCAAGACAATTTACATTTTAATTACAAAGCGCTCTCCTACCATAGTGACCTGATTATAAAGTAATTACATCAAGATGGGCACAAAAAAGGCAAATCCCAACTTATTCTAAATTTACAGTTTCATTGTGGATTAGACAGTGGAAGTGAAAATACAGCACTTCTGTACTGCTGGTGAAGAACAATATGTATTGCTTTGAAGACAAGCAAAATAAAGATGAAGGCAGAGATCTGGACAAAGACCAGAGAAGGGCAACATGAATGCTGACTTAACTAAAGAGCATGGCCTAAAAGAAAAGGTTGAAGAAATTGGGGTGATAGCACCTGGAAAAGGTACAACCATGAAAGACCATGAGGAAAAAGCCAGGTCTAATGTTTGTAAGATAAGACAAGATGTTATTAAAAGAATAGTGATACACTTTTCTCCAGTTTTGATGGTAGGGAAAACAAGAAGTAAGTATAATACGTGGAAGCTGAGGTTTAGTACAAACACTACATTACTAATGAAAAAGCTCTTGAAGAAGTTACCTGTGGAGGTTTTAAGTCCCATTCACAGGAGGTTTGAACACAAATATGTCTCAGGAATTTATAACTAATGTAGTTATTTATAACTAGGAATTTATGTAATGTAGGAATTTATAACTAATGTATAACCTCCCTAATAATGTAGGAATTTATAACTAATGTATAACCTCCCTCAGTAGGGAGGTTACATGACCTCTCAAACCTCCCTTTCATTTTCACATTTCTGGATCATTTTAGTCAGATAGGAAAAAAAAAAAAAGCACAGAAGTATTAACTTCCCTAAACTGAGAAAGTCTTGAAAGAGCCAAGAGAGAACACAGAATTGGATTTCAATTTCTCTCTATAAGAGAAATCCCTGCTATGCACACAGCACTGAGCAAATTGGTATGCATTCCTAAAACTGTCAGGGAAACCCCCAGCTCCCTCCTCCTCCTTTTTATCCCTCACATATTAAGTGTTGAGGCTGGTAACTTAAGGGTACTGAACATCAGATCAACTAGAGTAACAATGTTAAACAGTCCCACTTTTTTAATAGGGATTATGGATAGAGAATGTGAGACTGCCCTTGTGGGGCCTGTGAAAGAATACGTGACTCCTCGGTGTCAACCCTTGTCACTCAGCCTGCCCACCCTGAAGAGCAGGGCCATGCAGTGGCCATCTAGAGCCACACCTCAATTTCCCTTCGTGCAGAGAGGCTGCTCTTCGCATTCCTTTTCTCAGTCATAGATAGCACAGCCTCTGCAGGCTGGCCTGCATGATCAACAAGTACCAGATTTCTTATCCTGGCACATGAAATGTTCTTCAGAGCAAACCAGAGAAACCTGCTTTTTTTGGTTTTAATTGCCATAGGGCAGATATGGGTTGGGGTTTCACTGGGTGGGGTTTTAAAAACTAGTTTGTCTTTGACCCAGGACTGTTTAATGTTTTCAAAACAGCAAGAAGGGTAGAATAGAGATTATCATTATTCAACATGTAAGACTCAAATAGGAGGGTATGAGGGTGAAGATCAAATAATAGGGTGAAGGTCAGGTTATAATTTTGGAAATTTTGGCAAACTAGAAAAACAATTTTTAAAAAATGCTAATCTCTTTTGACAAGTACAAGAAAATGAACTTCAGCGAGAAGATGGAACTGGCTGGGATCCTATCCTACTGTGCCAGCAGCAGGTCTGTGGGAAGAGATCCCAGGGTTATAATCATTCACAGACGAGTCAACAACATCATGGCATTGTGAAAACAGCAAGGATTGTAGTGATTGTCTACATTGGAGTATGGCCTGAACAGCACAGGAAATAATCCCACTTCACTATCCCCTTGGGCACTTTTAAAGCCTCAGCTGCAGCACTGAGTGGGGCTCTAAGTGCCAAGAAGGGCACACACCAGCAGGAGACAGAAGGAACCCAACCAATGCATTCAGGGGCTCAGGAAATGCTGCCTGTGGGCAGAGATCACACACACTGCACCAGGCACAGGCAAGAGGTGGGTGCCATACAAGTCTTACAGTACATCAGGAATCTAGAAATAAAATGTTTAAATGCCCATGGTAGACAGGACAACAACTAATGGATTCCAGTTGCAGTGCCTGATTTTCATCAGAATAAATTGATGAGGAACATTTACTGCCTCTGTTAGCATAGGTTTTTTAAATCAGGTGAAACAATGTTACAGATACAATGACCCTGCTTTTGGACAGAGGGATGAACCCAAGGTTCCTTTGAATATGATTTTTATAATTTAATAGAATTAATTTTTATCATTTAATATAATTTAATAATTTATTGCAGATGGATCATTCCTGAACTTAAGACTATAAAAGAAAACAAATCTAAAAATCTATGTACAACTCTCTGCCTCTCAGATGACATCCTTCTCAAGACCATGTGGATGTGAATGTTACCAATTCCTGTTATGATATGTAGAAACAAAAATGCTAACATGGGAAAAAAGAACCTCAAGGAAATCATTCTCTTCCTCTTTAACACAAGTTCCTTCTCTGTCCAACAATAAAAAAAATATTCTCTGGTTTATGCCAATTATGGAAATGGTTAAGTCTTTGACACACTAACCTCAAATCTTTCTAACAAACATTATTCCTTCCATAAATTAATTCCTTGCCCAACATTATAATCCATCACACAGCCCAAAGCCTCAGTGAGACACACTGCCTCCAGAAGCCCAGGAATTAGTTAAACTACTTAATTTGCTATGACTGCAGGTTTATTTAATTTCCCTAAGCCTCAGTTCTTATTTCCTGGGAATATTATAGCTTAAAAGCACGACTGTCAAAAAAAGTCACTAAGCAGTGACTTTTATACATGAAAGTCTGTTTTATGTACTTTTATACATAAAAGTATATTTTCACAATATACTCAAAACATTATTTTCCTTGTCAATACATAACAAAATAGAGACTAGGTTAAGTAGTATGTTGTCTAGAAAGCATATAAACTAATCCTAATACACACAGCTTTTAAAATTAACAGTATTTTATCAGTACTTTATTTTGATATTATTTGGAAGATGCCTCCAGTAGCCACAAAATTTCAAAAAGATCCAAAAACCAGGAAAAAACACAATCCTAACTTTCTTTCATTTTCAGAAATGGCTTCTGTAATTGCTAAAAGATCTTCAATGACTTGCAGAAGGTAAGAGGTATTTAGATGCAATAAATACATTTTCTTCATGAGAACATCAGAAATTCAAGATATGTTTTCCCAGGTGAAGTATTACTATAATGAAAATACTTATGAGAGCATTTTTATGATGACTGAGGATTCAAAATAAGAGAGAAATAAAGTATTTATAAATCTCTCCCATACCCAGGGGTTAGGATACATGGATCAAGGGATTGAACCTCATGTCCTGATTGCAGTCATGCAAGGAGTAGGCTGCAAAAGAGAAAAAAAAAGACATCCTCACCATCTGCTAAGGAACTAGATTTACACAATGCAAGCACTACAAGCAGTAGGAGAACTTGGATTCTGACAGACAACATGGACACAATCCTGCAGCCAAGCAAGATTTACCCTTGCAAAACCTGTTCTCTTACTTTGAGAACATCATTTTCCAACATTCTCTCTATTGGAGCTAGAGTTTCAAAATTGTTGAGAATAAAGGTAAGGTTTTGTGGTATAAAACACTGAGTTAACCTTGGAATATTTTTTTAACACAAGAGCACTACTTGTGAATTCTGATCCCCATGAGCAGCAATTTTAATTGAGGAGCAGCATGATTTTTAACATTCTTGTACTTCAAATTAAAGTCAATCCAGAAGCTTGAGATGCTGCTTACCTCCTAACAGCACTACTTCTTTCTGAACTACAGGTTTGATCAGGCACCCCTCTTTTGGATATCTCTTTTTTAAATGTACGTTACAAGGAGAAAGCATGTCTAAGACAGGTGCAACTCCAAAATCAACAGAAAAGATAAATACAGGAAGTTGGTTTGCAGTCACAGCAATTGTCTACATTTCCTCATGTTTCCTAACACCTTGTGATCTTCTAGGCTAACCAAATCACTGGCTTCTCTTTCCCAATAAACTTAAGCTGGCTCAGGATTCTTTTGCTTAATTTTACAGCATTAACCCTTTTCTTAATTATCTGTAATATTTTACCACTTGATCCCTGAAAAAATTTGTATTTCAATTTGTATTTGTAATTTACTGATTTCATCCATCAAAGGCTTCTGTGTGGTTTTAATGGGTTTTCAAACCTTGTCATGTAGCCAAAACAATTCTTTGGAATTGAATGGAGCAAATGTTTTTTCAAACTTCTATATTTTGCTCCAGTCCCTTTTAAAGAAATTTAAATTAACTGAAATTGAGCACACATGGATACAGGATCAAACATGATCCATCGTACCAATGCAATGACACTCTGAAACAGCACAAGTGTCAAATAATCAATGTCATAGAAGTGGGGCACCAAAAAAGGCAGGCCAGAGGGAAAAAACCTGAAACAAAATCACAAAATTCATGAAGGAATGTGGAATGTGGATAGATCAGTCAAGGCCTGAGATGTAAATTCAAAGAAAATAAAAGCAATTTGGCTGGTGGTTAGTAGTCATTGAGGAGTAACAGACCAAGAGAGGCCTCAATGTATGGAATGCAGCAGAGGAAATGAATAAAGATGACCCTACAAGGCTGACAGTCTATTCAGTCTAAAAGGCTACTTAAGTCACATCCTACTTTCTTCGGAAAGGCAGCCCACAGTTACAGAAAGCAAGAGAGACTTAGCATCAAGTCACAATTGCATAAACTTATTGACAATAGTGTAAATAAAGGAAGCAGCTGAAAAAGATGTTGAAAACCTGACTGATGTTAGGCAGTCCTCTTGCTCATGCTATTGCAATCCTTTCACCCCTGTGGGGATCAGCAAAGTCACAAAGGGGCAGGTATATCTAAAAATTGTTCCTTGCCATCAGAAACACTGAACATGCAAAGAAAGCTTAGTTTTATGTTGGAACTGAGGAATGAGTCATATGGGTTGCAAGCATGTGGCCTATCCTCCTGTGTGGCCTCAAGTTCAGATAAGGTGACACCTGAGAAGAAGCCATATGGTATGGCTTCTAAGGAGAAAAGCAGATAGCATAATTTCAATTTATGTTTAACTTAATCCTGGCAAAATCAAAAAGATTCTGGAAGTTAGTACTTGACCTCCATGGTCCAAAAGGTTTGAAAATTCATCCAGACTTCAGAATGATGTTGTTTTTATTAAAATTAAAATATTTCCTCCCAGCAGGAGGAAATATCAATACTATTTCCCCATACATACTTCTCTACTCTTTCTAGCAGGCACTAGCTTCTCTATTGCCCCTCCACTTGTCCCAGTAGGATGATATTTGCCTTTTCCAACATGCCCATCTTAATCCCCATTGACTTTGAGAAGTCTTTGTGTATGTAGAGCAGAGGAAATCTGCTCACTTTATATCTCTTAATTATCTTTGCATTATCCTTGTTAAGTGCCTGGGAAAGTGTGTTTTCTTCTCAAGGAAAAACATGTTGAAGTTCATTTAGTATTTCCTATTAGTATCAAATTAGCTAAAGGGCAATCCTCAGTCATTCACACTTTGAGGGCAAGAGAAAGACAAGCAGACCCTTAGCCTTTTCTCCTTCCCTTCCAAGACACAAAAATAAGGGTCTGATGGCAGAAGAATTGTTGAAATTTATTCATCCCTTTGGATATTTGGCACATGAGAGATCTTTACTGAATTAACTTCGTATAGGTTTAAGGGTGTAATGATATAAATTTATATGCAGCATAAAGTTCTTTAACCATCTTTCCAGTCCAGGGGCAGGAATTCTACAGAAGTTCAGGGGTTTTTGCTACTGACTCACAACATCTATCATCATAAACCAGCATGTGAAGACACTTGTAATTTTCTTTTTAAAAATGGGCCTTGGTTACTCTAACCTCTGTGTTCTGTGGCAGTCCTTATTCCAAATAGTTCCAGTTTTAGATTTGTTCATCATTTCACAGTAATCAGATTAAGATACTGTTACCATTACCAGCTGCTGGACTCTGTCTTTCACACAGGAAACTGTTTTCCTAACACTGCTCTTTTTTTTTTTTTTTTTTGACACTTCAATTTAAATTTCCAACATTTTGCTTGAAAAATGCAGGATTTGTAAAATATCAGACTTAGAAAAGTGCAACATTATCATTACTGACTGATGGTAGTTCAAAGAACAATAATCCAGATTTTCTTCTGGTGGAGAAACTAATTCCAGGAATTGACAGATAATGGCTGATAATAGTGCTAAAGCTGGGAAGAAGCAGATGGGACTGCTGCTGTTAAGTATGCATATATCGTTTTTAAAAGTCTGAAGTTTGACTTCTCAAGTGCTCTGTTCTGTAAAGAACTAGCATAAAAACACCTTTTTGGCAGCCAGTAAACATTCCAGCTGGAATACCAATACCATGTATCATTGGAAAGTAAACAATTCTTGATTTACTATGTCTCACATGGAGGAACTCAATCAAACACAAACCCCTAATCTCCACAAAAATTACCTCCATATCATACCATAGCAAAGACTGCTTGTGATAGACATACCATCTTTAAGACTGAAGATTGCAGTTTGTCAATATTTGTGATATCTATTAGGTGGGCAGATGTCTATGAGTTAAGAGGACAGAGATACACAGGAATTGACTTTGCAGTTGATGGAAATTATTTGGGAAATCTTTATTTTAGTGTCATTGATTCCTTTTTCTATGCTTCAACTTTATTACATTGCTCTGCCAGTTGAGCTTCCCATAACTTAGTTTCTCATTTTCTTTCCTACCAAATAATGGTGTATTAGTTGAGTTGCAAATTTATTTTAGAGCACAACATTCTATGCATCTATAAAATGCATAAAACCACAAAATCTTATTCTACTGTGAGCTTTTGAAGGACTAATAAAGAAAATGTTTGATTGCAAGAGCTTTCAAAAAATACCTGAAAACAAAGTTTTGGGGTGATCAGCTCAAGATACTTAAGTCAACATCAAAGTTAAGAGCAAACTCCAAAAATCATTAAAAAGGTGAACTGAAGGAGCTACATTTAAAAAACCCCTCAGCACTTCCATGTACTCAAGGTAATTGCATACACCTTATGGACGTGAATTCCCTGCTAGCATGGCACATGACTTTGGCTAGGTCAAAATTCTTAATTCTAAATATAGAACACACATATTGAGGTCCTTTACGTAATCTTAAAAACTACTCCACACCCAAACTAAACTAACGTACCATGAATGACCCAGAGCTCCTTTGACTCCATCAGAGGCAGCAGATGTGGGAGCAAATGCAATGTCCCAAGTGCTGGGGGAAGAACAGGATACTCTGGCTGACAGGCCACTTTATTTCAAACTCAATGAATAAACAAAGCTGTTCCAATTAGTAAGTACTAAGGATTCCTGTAATAGCTTGTATTTATAAACTGGAACACATTAAATGCTAAGAAAGAATGTGGACTATGCAACAACATAAAAACACAAATATTTATAATTTATTTTAAATCATAAGGTTGTAATTTTCAAGGAAAGTCTGTTATAGGAGTCCGAGAAATATGGGCATCAGAAAAGGTCTTAATTTAAAAGGGTTTGTTTTTATTAATGATTTTTTTCATAACTACCTTGTGTTTTCTAGAACAGGAGGCTACTTTTTAAAATATTTTACAACAGAAATAATAATTGAGGGGATTTATCACTGTGGAGCCATTAAAAATGGAAATAGTGAAACCAAAAACATCACGCACAGTCACACACACGGCCCTCAGGGCACTTCAATGTTCACATGATTTCACTTGAAGATATCTAAATAGAGCCCTGGAATGGAACTCAAGACTTAAATCTGCACCCTGTTTTTCCACTGACCTATAAACCATGTAATTTAAACTTTTGGTGCCTCCTGCGGCAGCTAAACCACTTATTTATGCATTCATGTATGCAGAATATCAGATGCAATTTGCAGCAGGTGTTCCCCAGAAAGGTAGTATGTTTATTAGGGTTTTTAGTCTGGATCATGCATTATGGAAAATTAACTCTGAGACTATTCAGGGGAACTTTAAAACTCTGCAAGGAGACTTTGTCTTACATTTCTGTGTGGGATTGGTTTCGGTGCAGGCGAAGTGCTGGCAGTTGCACAGAGCAGGTGATTTCCAGGGCACAACTGGAAATGAGTAATGACCAGAGCTGCAAGAAATCAAATGTGCTCCTGTGATTGTCTTCCCAGGAAGGATCAGGGTGTGGGAGGTGACAGCTCCAGCTGGCAATCAGTGGAATATGTACCCTTAGCTATAGCTTCTGCCACAGCTTTCCTTCCACCTCTCACCTACGCTGGAGAGCAGGAAAAAACACAAGTTGGTCTCTCTTCCATTTTTAAACTGTATTTGCCAGTTTTACAGACATGGGTTTAATTTTGCCTTTTGTTCTTAAAAAGTGCAGACCTGCTAGCTAGGAACCATTTAAATACTTTAAATTTTGTTTAATGAGAAAGGCAAATAAAATTCTACTTTTACTTCTATCTTTAGTAAGAATTTTTTAGTGGACTGAGGGAAAGCTGGCTTGAAAATTGGATGCCCTTCTCCCCCATTCATCTCAAGTGACTAAAAAATAGTTGGCCCTCTACCTTATAAAAAAAGAAAGAAAGATGGAACACCTGTTGACCAAAAGCAACACAAAGAAGTATTTGCTTGCTGTGACTACTAGTGTTACTTCCTCCTACTAATTGTACCAGAACTCTTGCTATTACAACTAAAGATTCTGTAAAAGTAGCATACAATACCACCATCATTACATTTCCTAATTGCATCATTGAGAACAGTGAATACAACTGTTTGAAGGTCACAAGCTGTGACGTCAGTGGCATTTTAAGGGTGTGGCTTGGGATATATTTTGACTCACTATTTGTAAATGATCAGTATAGTGACCAGTCCGAAACTGAGCTACTTCATCACAGTGTAAGATGTTTACCGTTTTTCAGAAATTTTTCTAATTATTTAAGTAGTATTCATATATTAGTAACAAAAATGTAAGGCCTCTTTCTTCCTATATGCACTGAATATTTTTCTTTTAAAACACAGTGTGACAAGCACAATATCTGGTAGCACCACAGTGTCTTTGCAAAATTGCTGTCAGCAGTCAAGACTGCACAGCTCTAGGCTATATGTTTGCCCATGGGAAACAATAAGTAGGGACTTGCAGATAGAACAGTCTGAGTTCTTTTGAAACACCTGAAAGTTAAAATGGGAAGCTGTTTATGTCCTTCTAATCACAAGTTTTAGTTGAGTCTGTGAAAGAATTTGAAAGTAAAGACATTGTGACAGTTTCTTTAGTCCATCTATTAATACTGATTTTTCACTGAAATCCTATCTGGGGACTTAGTACTTTGGTGTTCCTGAGTTTTCAGCCCAGATGTTAATGTGAGCAATTTCTGAGTTCCACTTCTACCTCAGCAGTTAAAAAACAGCAGTAAGAGTTCTTATGATACGTATTTGAGAGATCTACACTGGTTATTGACTGCGGAGTTATCATCAGATAGAAATGCTCAGACATAGATGGAAACCAAGATGAATAGGAAGCCTTAACTTTCAAATTCTTTTGTAATTTAGGAGAAAACACCAACTTGACTTACAAAACCAGGCTGAAAGTTGTCTACTAGTCTTGCAATTTGTGATCCTCTCACTCTTGTAGTCTCTCTCTACTGTGAATAAATTGGTGGGACACATAGTCCAATCAGCAGCATTTAACATACAGTTAAAAAATAAGTAAAGGAAACCCTTTTTTTTTTTCCCCATCTTTGTGGAGTGACACAACTTTCCAGTAAAACTCCACACAACACTCAGACCAGAAAAACAATCTGTTTCAATAACCACATGACTGCCTCAAACAGCAAACAATCTGATGAGGGAAGACAAGCAAAACCCTAAGAGATGCAAGGAGCTGACAGAATAATGGTTTCTGCTGGACATGCCTATGATGGTACAAGGGTAGCTTCATGGGAGGATACTCTGGCCTGCTCAGGGAAAGATTGCCCATCATGAGATAGTTGGGGAAAATAGTTGAACGTGGTAAGATAGAGCACAGGATGGAGGTAGGAGGAAAATAGACAAGTCATTGATACCTTTCACACAAATTTCTCAGAGTACCCTCATCTATCTTAGGAACACATCCTACTGTAAATATGACATACTACAGTAAATATGACTAATTCATGGTCCTCCATCAGTCAGCTACTTTGGTCATACTACCTTGCTTTTCCTCTTCTAGGTTAGTGATTCAATGAAGAGCTTCCTGCACTCAAGTGCAAAGTCAACAAACAATTTTATGACAAATGTCCTCAGTACAGTATGTTTCATGCACCTCATCAAACTGAATGGCAGAAGCACATACAGCTTCAGAACTGAGATACAAAAATTACATAGGACAAGGAAACACATACTTTAGATGAGAACATAGTTTATCTTACTGCCTTTATGCCTGGAGGCTGGATCATCACTGAGTTGGCACTCGAGTGGGCAGCAGGATAGTGCTGCTCAGAGATCTGTCTGTAAGCCTTGGCAAAAAGAGTTGCAAGAGACCTGGAGATCAATGAGATTTGCTCTGTGGACTTGAGACAGTGGTGGACTTCACAGAAAAGCAGCCTGGAAATGGTTGTAACTTGGCTGGATGTGCAGAAGAGATTTGAGTGGGCTTCATGCTTTTGATCTGCCTAGAGGGAAATCCAGCGCCAATACAACTTGTGTAAACATGTCCCAAAAGATTTTAGCACAAGTTCTTCACTGCTGCCAGCATAGCTGGGGCAGCCTGAGCTCTGCATGGCCAGAAGGGACTCCAGGCCTAACACTGGAACCTCCATGTCCTTGCAGCTCTACTAGATGGAGATAAGCTAGCAAGTGTAAAGCTGCCTCCGGAATACCCATAGCAACTGTACTTCACATCTGGATTCCAGGAAGTTCCACATACAGTTTGCAAAGAGTTATATAGTTCTTTTTAGGTTGTGTCGTAAAAGAGCTATGTTCCTTAATGTGTTTTTAGTTCAAATCTAGCAAGATCTGACATAGTATGTGATAGCTACAAATCTTTCTTCCAAAGCCTGCTTGTTTTATTACTTTTCACAATAATAAAGAATTTACTTGCCTCAATCTTCCTATATTTAAGTGATCACTTCGGTTATTCAGGTAATAATTAAATAATTTTAAGAACTCTTTTGTTCACTGCTATTCTATTTCAAAAATAAAAACCCTGCTCTTTCTTTTTTACCCAAGAAGATATCTTAATCAATTTCAGCTGTGTTTACATACTTCTTGTCAGGATTAATTCTAGATTACAAGATAAATGAGCAATGACTTTGAACTCCACAAGGCATTTATTTCAACACACTCGACTATTCTTATCATCCTTCAAAAATCTTGAAAATCTAAACAAAACTGTACAGCCCCCTCTTGTTTATCCCAAATCAGTTCAAATACAACGTGACCAAATGCCCAGGCAATGTCACGCAGCAGGATGCACTGGTGAGTTCGGAGATGTTGCAGATTAGCAATAAGAACACACAAGGCATTGCATTGAGAAACTCATACTGCTAGCATCTCCTGAAACATATGTATTTGGAACTTTTGGCTTATTTGGAATAGTGAAAATAAACAGTTTCCATAACAGGACAGAATATGCAGTACACCTTGCTTTTTAATACAACATCAGGTAATTAAGCCCCTTGCTTTAGAGTTTGACCATTTCTTTCATTATGTTATCACAGACTGCTCTTAAACACATTACAGAAACCTTGCTTTCTGCATATCTTTGGAGTAACACAGAATTTCTTCCCTGTGAGGACATGATGTCATTTCAACCCACCACTCTATCATATCAGATAAATTTTAGAATTAATATGGGAAAGATAAACTTATTTATTGCTGCTTGAGTGGTTATATCCAGCTAGACCTTACTTTCAGGTGAAACTGGTTTATTGATCTGCCTGGTACTCTGAGAAAAGATGCTTCCTCCCAAAAAGATCCTACTGGCAATAGTCCTACCAGACCAGTGCAGTGGAAAGATGATCTCTAGCCTTCCTCCATGAAACTGTTTCTCTTTACACCTTTTCCAGGTGTGGAAGATACTTTTCATCTTCATAAAACATACTTTATGAAACATCCTGCTACTTCCTGAGGCAAGCAGCTGCATTAAAAATATTTGTTTTTCTTAGAAGACCTGCATGAAATTATTTCCATGAAAGGATTAATGAAGCTTTAATTAAAGAAATCAGAATTATTAATTGCGCAGGCAAAATAATTAATCTTACTAGTAGACGGAATTGAAGCAAACTAATTTCACAATGTGAAACTCATTCCTGTCTCGTTACCTCAAAAATGAAATGGGCTTCAGGATGTCTGTTACATCCTAGTTCTTGTAAGGTCAAAACGATCAACTTTTTGTTCTGTTTTGAAGCTGATAGTTCATAAGCATTTAAAAACACAACTTGGAAACAGAACTCAATTCTGACAAGTCAGAGAAAAAGAGTTAAACTTGGACTTTCATTTCGAACATTGTATTTTGAAACAAGAAGAGGGAAAAGGAACTAAATTCGTATGAAGTTCCATCAGAGACAATGAACTTGCCTTAAGTTTTAATATCACCTATTCTAAGGTATTTGACTTTTTGTCCATGAAACACAGGCAAAAACTCTTCAGAAATATCCCGATCAAGTGCATCACACCTCAACAGGGAGTTTGCCCTACATTGCTTCCTTTCATAGCTGCAAACATATCCCCACCTCTCAGTTACATTCATGACCTCCCTAGCAAGCCATGGAAACTCAAAAAAGTAGTAGAGAAGTGCAGTCATTGGTATGAATAAATGGCTGCAATGTTAAAGATATGGTTGTTTCCAGTAGCTGTTTCCAGCACCAGTCTTTGCTGTCTGTGGTACTCCTGAAGATTGCTGGTGGGTACATTGACCCAGTGGGCCTGAAAATTACTTCTCCCTGGAAGGCTTGGAGGGGAGATGGTTGAGCTTATCTTTTTCTCACATTGCTAGGTGTCAAAGAGTCTGGGTTTTTTTCAGATCACTGGAAGTAGCAGAATGGGGACTTGTAGTAAATAATAACCTAGATCTCTTCAGGCAATAGTTGGGGAAACCTCAGGCTTAAAATTCAAGCACTATAATAATGGCCAGGTCTCTGTCCTACTCTTCAGTCTGAATGCTTATGACCTTGAAAAATTTGCTTTACCTTCCCCCTGCACTTATAGGTAAGAAGTTGAGGCAAATGAATATGTGAGGCAGAGACAGGCAAGATATGAGCATCTTCAGGTGACAAGTAACAGGCAGGTGTACTGAGGCCTGCATCTGACAGAGGTCTTCATCTGGAGGCTACTCCTGCTGCCACACACTTCAGAATGAAATCTCACAGCTAGAAAGGGACCTGTGAAAATGTATCATCCTCCTGCACCTGGAAACAACTCCATTAGCTGCTTTCAAGGAATGAACTGAAAATCGTTCGTCAGCGGGCTGAACATGGAGAAGAAATCTGCTAGCAGAGCTTTTTTCACTACAGGAAAAAAAAAAAGTCAAGAAAAGTACTTTCCCAGGAAGTGAAAGAAACAGAAATTTCCTGTGCCACTAAACACTGTGTTCTTGTTTATGTGTCTGAAGGAAATGGGGAAGTTGCCCCAATATACCTAAAAAATCTGTGGGTGAGAGACATGTTTCTTTTCAGTATTTGACTTTTAGTCTCTTAATCTTCATTCCAGAGAGCTGTAGCCTGTGTACCCTGGCTAATAAGCTTACAGTTAGGGGATACAGCACCTACTTTCTTCTTGCTGATCAGGGCTGGATAAAGCAAAGAGGTCCACTGTAAGCCAGGGAGTTTTATAAGCACAATAATAACAGCCATCAAGGAGTGGTGCCAGCTGTTCATCTTGTATACTCTAACCATTTTACCTTCAACCTGCATTTCCAAGGAGAGGGTGAAATAATTCTGCCCTTTCAACTCTTAAGCAGACAACATTTTCCTGTTCACAATACCATGAGGTTCAGAAATAGCAGAATGCAGGAAGGGGTAAAAATCCTATTAATAAACCTGGCTTAGTACAGGAAAGGACAATGCACTTTGTTCACTCATGAGTTTTCACTGATACACTGTAAAAAATCTTCCTAAGGTGATTGAGCTGCCTGAGCTACTTGGCAATGCAAGATCTTTCCAATAAGTCTTCAGCTACTAACTCCTCCTTGCAATTTGAACTAACTACTTCAGCATGTATTGATATCTTCAGAGTTCCCCAAAGGCTAGGAACCATTCTATAATGGTTTGGGTTGGAAAGGACCTTAAAATCATCTTGTTCCATCCCCATCTGTCATGGGCTGAGACACATATCACTAGATCAGGGCTCAGAGCCCCATCCAACCTGGCCTTGAACACTGTCAGAGATGGGGCCTCCACAGTTTCTCTGGGTAACCTGTTCCTGTGCCTCACCAGCCTCACAGCAAAGAATTTCTTCCAGCTATCTAACCTAAATCTACTCTCTTTCAGCTTGAGGTCATTCTCCCTTGTCCTGTCACTACGTACTCTTGAAAATGTCTCTGTGTTTCTTATGGACCCCCTTCAGGTACTGGAAGGCCACAACTAGGTCATCCCAAAGTCTTCTCTTTTGGAGCTAAACAATCCCAGTTCTCTCTGCCTTGCCTTGTAGGCACTTCATCCCTCTAATGAGCTTGGTGTCCCTCCTCTGGACTTGCTCCAACAGATCCATGTCCTCTCTGGGGACTCCAGAGCTGGACACAGCACTCCAGGTGGGTCTCACCAGAGTGGACAAGAAGGGGGCAATCACATCCTCGGCTTCCTGCCCATTCTGCTTTTGATGCAGCCCAGGATGTGAAAGGATATCCGAAAGGAAGTTCAGGATAGGAAAGAGGTAGTCAAGTCATAAAATCTAAAACTGTTACTATTTTTTCACTTCTTTTCTGCCAGCCCTTAAGAGCAGAATTTTTCAGGAAGCCTATGTGCTTGCAAAGAGGCTCCACTGTCTGTGATCACACAGCTCTTGTCAGCTGTGAGCTTCCATGCTATGGCAATACAGGTGTAGCATACCAGCATTTCTGACTGAAGAACTTTTTAAATGTTTTCATTTTCTGCACTATGCAAGTCTTTTCAGCATTACAAAATGAGAGAAATACACTTACAAAACCCCAGCATGCTCACGGCTGGCTCCTATAAATGCTCAGAGAACTATGAGGGAAGTGCTAGTTGAAGAAATACCTTGAAAACAACATTTAAGCCAAGAAGAATCTGAAAAAGAGGGAAAAACCTTAGGATTGGCCAACACAAGATACATTAATATCTGTTAGCACAGTATAAATACCAGCAATTCCTTGGTTTTCTAACTAAACAGACACTAATAGACACAAGCAAAGTACACTAATATGGTAAATGGATTATGACATGATCAGTTTTTTGTGTTGCTGTGGTTTTTTTAAGTGTTAGAATGCAGACAGCCTAAATCATCATATGTGAGAGAGAGAAGCCACAAAGAAAGGTGCTGCAAGGATATGACAGATGAAGGCATCAGCAAGGATTCCACTCAAAATGGAGTTATGGTCAACCAGACTCATAGGGCAAAGTTGTCCAAGGAGTTCCATAACAATAGGCATTTCTGGTACAATACATAGTGAGAATCAATACTCTAATTAATTGTTGGCAGTCGGTCTCACACAAGACCCCAGGCTTTGAAATCTGCATTTACTAATTGCATATGATGAAACTGTTTTGCATACATTATTCCCACTTCTCACTTCTAAAGAAATGTTTCCACACATTTCTCATCCAAATTCATCCTGTATTTAGAACCTTATTTTTCAATGATCATTTCCTTCTCCTCCCCTTTGCTTGACTAAGTCACCCAGCCCTTCCTCTAGTGTTCTCCCTTGGGGTGGCATCCAGGCTCCCTCATTTCCTTCATGACCAAGCGGAAACTTTTGTATTGAAGGGTGGAGGAAAGATAAAGGAAGGAGAAGGGAAGAGACCAGGATTGATTGGTGTGCTGTGCATAAACCTTGTGCTCTTCATATGACAACTTCAAGTGTTTCAGAGTGAAATCTTGTCACTGTTTCTCACACTGAATAACCCTCTATTCCTCACTCCAATGGAATGAAGAACAAAGAGGCTTGGACCTGCAAGTCCAGATCTAGCAGGTGCTCAGAGGTAGTACTGCTGTGTCCAGGGAAGTGAATTTTGTGTCCTTATGTCCCTTAGCCTGCTTGGAAGCTACTGCATCACTGGCTGATGAGCCCCTTCTAGCCTAGATGATGCGTGTAACATTTAAACACATTGCCAACATTAACGGGGAAACTCACATGTTGACAAACTTATCCCCCTGCTAAATGAGCTACCAAGTACTTAATATGTTCCATAACACTAGAAATCATTTAGGCATTGCATACAGATTACAGAGTCTAACTAAATGGTTGAAACCACATCTGTCTGCTACAAAATTTGACTTATTTATATGTACCTAGCAACAATTCTGATCAAAATGTTAGCAAGTCCAAAACAAGCGTTACCAAAAGTCTTACTGATTTTTCTCCAAATTTCAGTCAAACACAGGTAGATATTATTTCATAATTACAAAAAAATTAAAATTGAGACAAGGATAAAAATATGTTTGTGAACAATTGACATGAAAAATATTTACAATTCTAAGCACTATATCATCAATAATATGCAGGGTCACAGCACTTAGACTGCCTATTGGACAACTTCAGATTTGTAGCTGTGATTTTTCACAGCAACTTTTGGCATTATTTTGGAAATCCGGATGCCAAAATTTACTGCCACAAACCTTAACGTAAATTAGTGTGTGGATGAATGACACTAAACATCTGTTTTGAAGACTTATTTTTGTTATATTTTAAAGTATATATAACAACTGGATTAAAAAAAAAAAAAAGAAAGCATCAGAAAACCTAATGAATAGAGAACAATTCTGTACTTGGCATGTGAAAGCCAGTAGGAAAGATCACATATGTGGAGCATCTTTGCTTAAAACTTAGCTGAGGTTTGTTCAATTCCTACCCATGAATTAAGACTTTATTTAGAAAAGGCTGTTCTGAGTCACTGTGCCCATCTAGTGGGTCATGAATTGGAGAAGAAACATACTGCAAATGCCTCAGCACATCCCTTCAGCTGCAAAACTGAACTAGCTGGAAAAGCTCAGGTAGGTTACAATGATGATGTCCATTGACATCTCCTAGTGGGATAAGTCATGGAATTGCAAAACTGCAGGTGCCACAACTGGCATTTCCAGCATAGCCCATAGAAAGACAGACTGCACATCTGAGTTGTGGCACTCATCCTTCCAACATGCCTAGAGGATGGTGATCTGTTAAGTACAGAAAAAAAGTACAAAGCTTAGAGAAAATTAGAAGAATTATTCTGCCAGTGAAGTAAGTGGGGGAAAGTTGTCATTATCCCTGTCTGGAATCTGGGATGTTGCGGTTAATATCCCTGTTCTCGTCAATAGTTCAGTGAATTTCCCAGTGGCTGCAGCAGTCATGACTTCAGTTTTATATTCCACACTCTAGAAACGCATTTGGACTTTGGCTCAACACTGACTCAGTGGGCAAGGTGCCGCTGACTGAATCATAAATACCACTTCCTCTGGGACTCCTGCTGCCTGTAGTATTTCCAAGGACTGCTTGGCTGGTTGGCTGAAAATCAGCCTCACAACTTAAGACAATAACATCTCAGAACATACAGAGTTTGTGTAACATTTGTTCAAAATGCACTATTCCATCCCATAGTCTTTGAATGTGGTTATTCAAATGCAGTATCATTTCGTAAGTGTTATACGATATTTTTTCTTAGGAAGATAAAATAAGGGGTTTATTTCAAAAGAAACCCTGTCTATCTTTATGTTTATTTTTTTCTTTATGTCCTTCTTCAATGGCATGGCAAAGCATTTTGTTATGGATAGAATGAATAACAATTCATAAGAATGGACATCTTCTTGATTAGGATAATTTTTCCTTATCAAGGAGTCATGATAGCTCAAACTTTCTGAGAGTTCCATATCTTTGGCTGAACAAGACTTTTAGAAAGAGACAAAACCAAAATAAGCAACTCTTAGGTCACTGTAATATTACAAATCTTTAAAACAAATAAATTACTAGTGGGGAAATTTTACATGGTACTATTTTCAGAAATTGCAGAAATCAGCTCATAAATTCATTGCGAAGTCTCTGGTCAACATTGCTGATAAATATACTTGCCCTTATGATATGCAAAAGGAAGACAGCAGTCTCTTCCTCTTGGTGATAGACTTCCGGCTATAAGTAGCCAAATGATTAATTCCTAGTGAGGATCAGTGAGTTTATCATGAGGTCATTCCTGCGTGCCAGCCCAAACCACCTCAGCTGTGCATGGGACAGCAGAGCTGTTTCTGCAACCCTGCCAAGCCTAGGCACTCTCTTACAGTTTTGTGACACTCCTGCTATGATTTCCATTAGCAAAAGTTTTGGCAAGTTGTGCTTACATGTTTGTCAAGTCCTAGGAATATGCATGAAATCAGGCTGATTAAGTAAGATACTTAATAGATACTTCTGTTTAGATTTCTCATTGTTAGCCCAGCTCTAAGCTCTCCCATGAGAGCTTATTTAAAATATATCTGACTACTTGCATGTCTGCCAAAGTAGCCAATATTTCACATCTTCTTTAATGTGCAGTAAGTCACTTTTCCTTCTGAAAGATATTACTAGTCTCAAGCCTCAATTAACTACTAGATTTCTGAAGAAGTTTGTCCAAAAGGAGAGTACTGGAATGAGAAGGCAACTGTATAAGCCTAACCATGAATTGCTAAAACATTCCAATTTCTCTGAGATTTAGTGCTCAAGGAATTAGGACATTATTTTTGCCAGTAGAGTAACAGCACTGACATCCTATTCCATACCTGAATGACAAAAGTAAGAACCACTGGCAAACTCAAAAATTCAAATCAGATATTCTAAGGTGCCATATGTGCCAGGCACTAAGAGTTGAAACAAATCTTTTGAATTTAACATAATTTCACCATATACAGGCAGCCCAAATAGATCACAGCATGCCCAATATACCTATGCATCTGAAACTGCAGCTTCTAAGTATTTACTGTGTAACTTCCCATAGCCATAATCTAACATTGTGCTGCAAATAATGGCCCTGCTGTGAAATACAGGTTTCAGTAGAGATGAAATGACAATCAATCTTTACAAGAACTCAGAAGTTCACTGTTTCCTTCAGTCATTCATAGGATCAGCCATTCCAGGGTTTTGAAATAAGAGTAACAGATAAGGACACACTCCTACTGTTATTCACCTGTTTAAAAGTAGTGCTTACAAATACTTTTTTGTCAAGAGCTAAAAAGAAAACACGATGTTGACTTCCAGCTGCTCAGATTTTTGCCCCCTTCTTTTTCTAGAAAGACTTCTTTAAAAGAAGTGTTACCATTGTTTCAGAAGGTAATTTTCAGGCCAGGATTCAGAGAACTACCTGTCAAATCAAAGGTTTCTCAGCACTTCTGATGAGTCACAGCTCCTGGGCTCTGCTGGCTCTAATAGCACTGGTCCAACGAACATCTGAAAAAAATTGTCTTGCAAATGAGTTGCACCAGATGTTTAGGTATCTACTCTTGTTTTCACTCAATGAAATTGCTGTAAATGTCCATGTCATTTGTTAACAACCAAAGCATAGCTTACACTATTTCTCTTGCCTTTTGAATTGTCAATGCTACATACATATATAGTAGAGCTTATACTTCATTCTAATAGTTTAATAGGGTTTTTTTGAAGATGCTAAATGCAAAGTTTGCCATTGCCTAGCCTGAAGTTACTTACCCAAATTGTTTCAATTTTTAGTACTTGATATATGCTTGCACAGGCTTGAATGTCACATGCTCAGACTGTGGTTTTCTTATGTTCCTTAAATGATTGTGTCTTTCCTCTTTAGTATTTTGGCTTTGGTTTTTTTGGTTTTATTTTTTTTTGGAATCAGTCTCGCAGCTAGAGAGAAAATGTCATACATGCCTATAGAAGTCAATGCACAGAAACACAGAGGTCCAAGTGTGCCGAATTATCTTGTTCCAGAACTGACAGCTGTGAAACTGTAACTGGGCAGCACTGGAAGTTTAATGAACCTCACTTTGAGGAATGATCTCATGTTAATCTGTTAACATGCTTTGGGGTCAAAGGAAACACCTCTGCCTGGCACTGAATACTACTGTGGAATCATCTACTAATATATCACCATACTGTGAAAGACAAGATAAATGCCTTTTTCATTATGAATCACATAGGGAGAAGAATGAAAGGCAGAGGAATAGCAATTAATCACCAAAAACTATTTGAAGAGAGTGACCTAGTAGCCTACATTACCTTTATTGGAATTTAGTGAAAATCATCATCTTACCAGCCTAATTTCCGTATGTATCAAACTTAGGCATTGAAACATTTAAAAAGAAGTTGCGTAACCTGGTTCAGAATGCCTAGAGTAGGCATTTGATGTCCTTATGTCCCATGAGAGCACCCCCTAAAAACATTAAACAGGTCCTCTGGTATATTTGTAGAATCATTGCATTCAGTGCCTGCACCTTCTCGAGGCATATGAAGTTATCTTCTCTGAGCAGGAGCTTGACAAAAGAGCAGGCAGTAGCAGCACTCACTTTTTGCACTTACCCTAAAAGGAAAGATTTGGATTCCAGGCTCTTGTCAGTCTAAGGCATGGATTTCTAGCTTTTGTGAAAAGGGCGGTCTAGGGCAAGAGTCAATCTCCACCTTCTTCTGATGAGACCCTGCAGAGAGAGAAACAGATCTGAGGCCCAAGAGACACTTGAATAACCAAGTAGCCTTCAGGAAAAGCTGTTCCACTGGAACATATGTTCTATAGTGGGCTTTTTCCATAATTTGGTGGATACAAGAAAACAGTAGCAAGTTATTACAGGCCAAATGCTGACCCCTGTTAGAGCAGTATAAAGATGCTATGGAGCAATTGAGCTCCACATGTGTTTCAGAAGAGAGTTCACATCTCTGGTTTAGTAGGTATTTTGGACTTATTCCATTGAAATGAACAGAAAATGAGCATCTACCTAAGCTATTTTTCTTTTAAATAACATTCAGTGCAGCTTGAGGTGAATTTAAGTAATATTCAGTACAGCATAATACAGTAGCCTAGGATTTGTCCTGACATTCCTTACACCCACTGAGTAATGCTTATTCATAGAAGTAGTTCCATATAATGAATTGTATTACACAGACTGTGTTAGAAATTTCCATTTATCTCAGGGGGATTCACATGGGCTACAAAAGCTTTCCTATTGGATGGCAACATGAATGTTCATCACCGGGTGCCATGAGGGAAAATCCAGTTCTTTCCTACAGTAAATCTTACCTTAACTATGTCCCACTGCATACTTGCAACTCCTTCACATGGTGATCTCCTTAGAGCTTACCAAATACAAACTTAACAGTGGAGTTTCTCCTCCAACTCCAGTTTAGGCTTCCTCCAATCTTGTTCTGTCCTTTACATGGAAAAACTATTCTCACAGAACTGCTCAGAGGCAGAGTTCTGTCCTTGTTTTTCTGAGCTTGGGAAGCTTCCTTTACACATCACTGGCCACATTCCACAGTTCTCTTCTTTACTGAATCTCTCCATACTCTTCTAACACAACATTTTTTACTTTGAAATGGTTCTCTTCTGGTTTTCTTTTTTCACTTGGAAACACAAACTAATTTGCCATCTCCATGTGGGTGATGCTACATGTCTACTGTGAACTTTCTGTAAACTCTGTCAAAGAGTAAATGCAAACATCTCTCTGGTATTACCTTTTTATAAGATCTTTCATAAGATCTTACTCAGTTATGACAGAGCTCCATCTTTTTTAGTCCTTTTGGGTCCAAAACAACCATCTTCTATTTTCTTTGGCTGTCATTTGAAAGCAATGTAACTTTTCTGCTTGACAGAAGCCTTGAAAATTGCAATTATGTTTCTCTTGTCTGCACACAGACAAGCTCCAGCAAAGGCATCTCTTTGATCAAGTCATCCTGTATCTCATGCCTGTTTTTCACTGAGTCAACCATACATAATTTATTTTCACTCTCAGAGCGCCTCATGACCTATGCCCTCTAGGCCTATCCTCTCACACTCATTCTTTGGGTGCTGAGTCCTCCTGAATAACTCATGTGGCCAACCTACATTGTCCACATAGTAATTTTTCTGATATTATGTCCACGGATAAGCATCTTTCCACTTTTGCAGCAGTGTATTCTTCCATTTCTGACAATGACACTTTCTTACCCTTCTCCCTGAAAGTGACATTTAACACTGCCTCTTCCCTCATCTCCCCACTTCCCTCCCTATCTTTCTGATCATGACTACAACAGTATAAGCTTGCAGCCCAAGATGCTGAGCCTCACAGATTTATTAGCATGGAGTGTGCTTTCCACCTTGCCTTCATCTCCCCTGTAAATGATGGTCTCACTCATTGCTTGGTCCATAGAAAGAAGTGAGCATACTCCTGACACCTCTTGGGGAACAATGTGAAGACACACTCCAAAAACTCCACATGATGGAGACTTTGCTGTATCTCAATTTGAGACAATTTTTATCAAAAACACACATGTTTCAGAAGAAAGAAAACATTGTCATTTCCAACCGTTCTAACCAAAATCACAGAATGGCATAAGTAGGGCCAAGAAAAAGCACTGGAGACAGAAGGGAGAGGCAGAAAGTAAGTGTTTCTGTTTTCTGGCAAGAATACTCCTGCTGGTACTGATGATAGGTCACTTTATGCCAGAACCTCCCCCTGGAAGACTTTGCACAAAGAAGAAAAAAGGCCTATTTTGCAAACAAAACATATTTTTTAAAGTTTTGTTTTTCTGTTGGGCTTATGATATATGAAAAGGCTCTGCAGTCTCTCTTTTACTTCATTTTTGGGGTTTTTTTTTTTGGTCCACCTCGTTTGCCCATAAAATCTGCAACTGCTATAGACAGGATAAGGGGAGTAAGCATAACTTTCTTTAGAGATGTATTTACTTAAAGCTTATAAACTTGAAACAACAATCAGCAAACAAAGATTAGGGAAAATAGTACATTGTCCATAGTAGAAATAAGTTACAGGAAGTGAACTAAAAAAAAAGGAAGAATGCAGCCAAAACATCCACAGGAGTGGTGGTGGGGGGAAGATAAGTGCTATTATTAGAGCACACTATTATTACTCAAGAGTACCCAAGTTAATTCCGTTTCTCCTTTCTTTTCAGCACAGTTTCTTTATGAGCTTATGCAGGAAGAATGCAGTTATTCAACAGCACCCAGGAAGCAACTTCTTTTTTCTCCTTAAAACTCTTTATCCCCTGATCCCCTGGATTGTTCAATAGCTGTTCACGTGCAAGTCTATAGAGACTGCCTGACACACTGGGCAGTACTGCTTTATGGGCTCTCTACCATTTTTTTGCATTTTCCTTTTCCTTCAACTATAAATTCACAGAGCTGCCATTTTACCCCCAGAGCTTCTTCAGAACAGTCCATTACTAATGTCATTAATGTCAAGACATAAGAGTTATTCTTCCTGTATTTATTTTGATAATTAATGCTTTAGAGGGAGTGGAATCCTAAATGATCTTCCCAGGCAGCCTTTCACAGAGATGAACAGTGCCAGTTTTCTCTCCGGGGCTGTACTGCACAGGGGGTTTAGGGTATGCTGCTTCCTTGGATATGCCATCACTGGGACACAGCTTGCAGAGGTAAATCCTCAGAATCTGCTTTCTCCCAAGATTTTAGCAAATCTTTTTTTCTCCAGAAATATGCTAACTGGCATGCTTTCAGTTTGTTGGGTTTCGTGTGGAATGTGCATCTGATTGACTGACGCACTGCAGAAGAAATAATCCAAAATCAGTTCTTTCTGTAAATTTCCAATGTTGGATTTCAATGTGCTATTCCAGACCAGTAAATGGTAGGGTAGAAAAAGGATTCCTTTGAAAAATATAAGATCACCAAAGGAAGCACAACTGAATCCCTAAAAACCTTGTTAACTGTTTTCTGCCTTCTACTTTCAGACTAAGATATCTTTTTTATGTTTTCCCCAGTGCTATCAGCACTTTGATTTCAACTAAAGACAGGCCTAGACTTATACACAAACATGATCTTCAAGTATTTATGATCTGGATGCAAGATCTGTAGCTCAACTAATCTTTAAATTTTAGATATTAGCTGCCTCAAATGAGCAATTTGATCAAATTGTCAGAGAGAATGCTGATTTTCATAACCAATGAATTTTCATAAATGCTAAATGAGATACAAAGCATAGTTTAAAAGCAGGTGCACATCAAGCTGATGAAGAAATCCTCAGATGTGATGCGATCATCACTGTTCTGAAAAATACCCGTATCCGGACAGCTCACTGAAACAACAATCATTGTACATAAGAAGAGCGCTCGTGTGGCAGCTGCTCCCTGGCATGAACGCGGGAGGCCGGTGGCCAGGATTGCACAGGCACCCAAGGTGACACTGCCTCAGGCCAGAGACAGAGCCTGGCTGCTCCCGCTGCCTGCAAAGCCACAAGCAGCGCCCACAGGCATCCCAGAGAGCACAGTGGCCCCCAAGTGAGAATGCTCTTCTGCGCACACAGATAACACAGATAAGAGGAAAAGCAGTAGGCAGCAAGGAAAAGGAAAGAAAAATTAAATAAAGAAACCTGAGTAGCTGAATTGTACCTAAAGGAAATGAGATCACCACTTGCTTCAGATTCCAACCACAAACAACTGACAAGTAATCAAGAGTCATTAAAGTACAAGAATTTTTATGAATCACATTCAACTTAAAATCAGCTACTCTGGAAATTCCTGGGACTCATACAAACAGTAATTTGAGAAAATAAGATTAAAGAGTGGGCTTTATATTTTTAACTTTATGAATAGCGATAACATAACATTTGAAATCCAGTTGTTTACATTTCAAAATCTAATGGTTTATTCAGTAATTCCAGTTTTTATCTCAAGAGCTAGAAGTAAACCAATTAAAAAATTTAACTTAGATAACATCAGAGAGAGAATACAAATTGTTTTACTGTAAAAGTACCCATGATTTTCAAGATGAAGACAAAATAATCTAAATCAACTTCATACTGGAAAATTTCCCTTGAACTTGTGACACACCTTCTGACTGACATAAAATCCTTTCTACCCTAATCCCAAATTGACTGTAACCAAACACAGTTCGAGTTTGAAGCTACACTCCAATACACAAAGCAATGGTAAATATAGCTATGTTCTGTAAATGCTATACCCATAGCTGGGGCTATTTAATTCAATGACAAACTAATTTCTTTAACAAAACTGACAACCACAAGCCATTATTGTTATAGAGATGACAAGTCACGTCAATCTTTTGGCATGACTTCTAGGTGTTTTCTTAACTTTTGTATTCTTAATCACTAAGCAAATACTGTGTGGTTTAACCCTGCTCTTTCATTTGAGATGACAGAGGTTTAAGCACATATAACTGCTTTTATGCAAATTTAAACTTCTCCGTTCATAATGTACCACAAGTAGAGAGGACTTGAAATTCCCATTGGCAAAGCACACATTTTACTAGTCAAAGGACTAATTCTGACGTTACTTATGCTGGATATAAACCAGAACACATATCACATGACCATCAGACTTCCGGCAGTATAAAGCCTCAGGCCTAAGTTTTCCTTGTAGAACAGCACTTCTGTAGCAGTTCTTGCTACTAATATTTATAGAGTTATTTAACTCCCTGAAAAGTTCTAGCCTTTTGGGGTCTACTGGTGGACCACCAGAGTCAATATATGGTGGATGGTATTTCTCTTGAGTTTTAGTATTTTATCATCAGCTGTGAAAATGAACACTGTAACCAATAATACCTCTACCACAGCAACTTCTGCAGAACAATGCAAACCTCACAATCTCTTTCAGTACACCACCATGAGATAAAACCCCTGTATTTCTCTGAGGGTCAGTGTTCTCATCTAGCTGGAATGGAATGTTATCTTTCCTAAATTTGCTAAGTCAGGCTGGCCGATTAGTCTGAAACATTCAAGTTACTTCAACAATAAATTAAAAGAATCAGCAAGATTTTTATTTGGAACTGAAAACTAAAACACAAAATCACAGTAACCCAAGAACTGTCTGGCTGTGGCTCTGATACTACTTGCTCTTCAGGGTTAGATCCACTGCATCTGACTTCTATTTTAGAGAAGTGCTATATGACTGCAGACTCAAATCACATTAGGAGCTCATAATAGGTGTATACATTTTCTTTACTCTGTGATATAATCCAGGTGCACACAAGAGAAATATATAAAGCCCTATTATTAACTAAAAAAAATGAGCAAATGACTTGAGATGTTGCAAGTAGTTTTTTTTCTCATGTAGATGCTGTACTCCTACTAAGCAGGTAAAGTACCTTTTACAAGGTCACTCTAGCACTTCCTTTATTGCCTCTTTTTCTTTAGAAGTCTTTCCTTCTTCCATCCTGCCTACACCTCAGCCAAATTTCGGTAAGAGACCGAAGTGATGAAACCACAGACATGTAAAAGGAAAAGGAAATAAATTGTGGAAAGCACAATGTGGCTCTCAAAATACAAAACTTGTTCACAAGTCTGTACAAGTGTTTCTCTCTTAAGCCTCATGACTTCTCATAATCATTATCTACTGAGCAAGTAAGTTCCACTTCCACTGAGAGTCTTGCAGTAGGCATTTAACTTTATTCACTGTTTTTCCCAAACAACTTTGCTTTTGAGTTATAAAGACCGGCTTTTCCTCTATCCTATCCCAGTCTTGTCCTGGACAGAAGACATGGCCTGTAACCAGGCCCTTCTAAACTCTTGAGACATGCAATGGAGAACAAATGCTGACCCTGAAGCTACCAAAAATCCCTTGGTAGCAGAACCGGTCCTGTTTCATCCCTCCCACTCCCTGAGCATGTGCATTTCCCATCTGTGCTGGCAGGTCCAGCTTTGAGGTCAGATGGAGGACATGGCAGAAGTGCCATGCTACAGGTTCCAAGGATTTATTTTACCTGAAACTTCACTTCAGCTCTTGTTGTGCCAGCCATCAGCCAGCTTTGTGAATCCAGGCACTGGAAATTATCTCATGCATCTCTGCTTCCCTAAGAGTCATTTAATGCTCATAGAGACAGTGCAGCTGTGAGGTTACTTGGAACACCAAAACAAACTTATTTGCAGCTGGCTTGGATATCTTTCTACCAAACCATATTTTCAGTTCAGTGCAGTCCAGTGCCAACTATAACTCATGTACCTATCTAGGTAGTACAAATATTTAGACCAAAGGAATTGGATAGCTTTAAAGCAGCACTGCAAACACATCAGAATTTCTGATCCATAGCTGTCACCAGTCTGATTAAAAGACAGTGACACCACAGCCCAAGTCACTTCTCCCGGGGGCCTTCCAGATGTACTTAAGAAGTGCAGTATTTCAGTAAAATCTGAGAATATGAAAAATGGCAGAAAAAGGGAGATTGGCATTTTGCTGTATCTTGTGTCAGAGTGAAGACAACAAAAGTTTTTGGTTCTTGGATCTGGAAAACAAGTATGAACCTGCAGGTTTTAGGGAGAAAATTAGGAACAGGGGCATCTGCAAAGCTTGGTCAAACATTCAGGGAGAGGATAACTGATCACACTTCTCAGGAAACAAAAAAAGGAAACATCAAAGAGGAAACAGTTGCTCTAGGGTTTTTTCCCAGAAGGATAGCTTGAGGAAGGCCTAGAGACTCTTCCTTGGGAGCATGGAGGGGAAGGAGAGGTGCTGCCCAGGCCTGAAGAGCCCCTCTCTTCCTGCATCCAGGCTTCTCCCTGCTCTTCCTGTTGAATCAAACTATGACCTATTTCTTCATTTATTATGTGTAAGGTTGGTGTATTAAAATTAATTGAGTAAATGTTCCAGACTGCTTTTAAAATCTGGATTATTTCCCTCTCTGCAGAATTGATTCCTTAAGATAAGTTTAGTTGACAGCCACTCCTCTGAAATAAAGAGTGCCACGGGGATTCTAGCCCTATACTTTCTGCCCTGTTTCTTAGAGGGTCTAATTACTTGTGATATTGATATACTAAGTCACCACAGAATGTGAGACACATTTCTCTCCTGAAATTCAGAAAGGCTTATTCCTTACCTATGTTCACTTACAGACTTCCAGCTTGAGCTCTTTCTCTTGACTCAGTTCCTGCCATTCAGTGAAGTGAACTCCATGTGTTTTCTGCAAACATGAGATCTGTTCTGATGTGAGCCTGAAGATCTGAACAGAAAGGAGCAGAGCATGTAAGCAGACAGTACCTAAATAAAGGTATGGTTATACCACAGACTTGACACAGATAGAAAATGGGGAGGGAAGAAGAAAGCTGAGCCATAGTCACACCAGTTGTTACACGGCAAACATAGAAAGGTAGTCTCCTTAAGCTCTGAATTGTCAAGTTATGAAAACATTTCTCTTGAGGGAATTTCAGGTCAGCTACTTCTCTGACCTGACCTCTAAAGAAACTGCTCTTCATCAGCTACACAGCCTGTGGACACCTACCTCACCTTAGTCACCTGCACTACCTGAAGCTAGACCCTGTGAATACACCCACAAATATTATGTACTGGTTTGCTGTTGTTTACTGCATTGTTACAACATCACAGCATAATGTGAACAAAATCACATCTAACTGGGCCAGGAGAGACTATCTATTCTGCTGGGTCTGCATTCTTAGACATCTGTCACTTCAAATTTCCATCCTCATCTCATGAAATGAGCTGCTTTGAATACTTCTTTGGGAGGCAGAAATTATAAGAAAACCATGACCACTTTCTCACGATTGCTCAGGCCCAAGGGAGCGTAAGTAATTTGGAGGAGATGAGTTTAGCACCTGCTGTAAGCCCCGAGTCCTAACACATTCCAGCTGGCATGAGAACTGCACCCTGCTCACCCGATGTTGTGTGTTTCAGCCGAAGACAGCTCTCTGAAAACACACCCAGTGCTTCCAGTGCATTCTGACCCAATACTCCCTCCCAGCGGGCTGTGTTTTATCCACACCTGAAAGAGTTTAATCCTCTATTAGTTAAAAAATCACTTGTGCTTCTCTCATTATGGATAGCACCATACGAATAATACACCACATTGGCTTGTATCTCCAGGCATGCTTCATAGTCATTCACTGTTTATTGCTAATGCATACATACATACATGTTATCATTGCTATCATTCTGTCAAGTGTCCAGGCATGTCATTCCTTTCACAGCTCTCACTCACATTTCTCTTTTGTTTTTATAAATGTCCCTAAGGAATTGCCAAGGAGCCCCTTCCCGAAATCCTACCCCGTACAAAGTTGTTTACTCGCCCTGACCGTACTCCCCTTCCCCGAAACTAAAAAGCAGCATGAAGAATTCC
>NW_005054300.1:12824322-12825731 GCF_000277835.1 Geospiza fortis
CCCGGGCCGGCCTTTATAGAGCCCGCAGCGGGCAGCGCCCCGGCAGCCACCGCCGCTCCGCCAGCCCGGCACCGCCGCCGCCGCGGGTAAGTGCCGTGCTTTTGCAACCCAGTCGGCAGCTAAAGGCACCAGCGCCGCGTCTAAATCGATCGGGATGAAGCGATTGCTCTTAAAATTGCGTTGAAATTAAAAAAGAAAAATGCTACTGCGATGCAGTATCGCAGGTGCGGAGAAGGTCAGTTCTAGTTGCCACAGTATAGCAGAATTTTTAAAGGAATCAGCAGTACTGCTGTTTATGCTGTGGAGGCTGGGCCCGAGAAACTAATTAGAGTCGCAAAGAATAAATTACTTTCATTGCTGCCAAAATGCTAAAAATAATTGTCATAATAATGTTTAAGGGAAGTATATCTGCTAAAATTTCATCTGAATCTGAAAAGCATGCACAGCCAAGCACCTGCAGCATGATTTGCTTTCTTGCATTATGACACCTGCTTACCAGCAAAGGTTGCATCTGCATTAGCATTTTCATTTGTATTGTGTCTATTTTCCAAATGAATCTAGTGATCTTCTCTATACCCTGTGTTTTGGTCCACGACTGTGTGTGTGAATTTAACATGTGTTAGGAGTGTTCAATAATGAGCTATAGAGTACTTGCACTCCATTTCTTCCAAATAAAGTAAAAATAGAAGATGCAATCTGCATGTCAGCAGGCATTCAGTCTGCAGGACCAAACTGGAATCAGTCCACTATAGAAACCTGAAGCAGGTACAGTGTACAGCTCAATTCTGTGCATCCTCTTCTACTGCTTTGCTTTTTTTTGCTAATATAAATATAGCTATGATTCTCATGGAATCTTTTAAAAATCAAGTTTTACAGTTTTCTCAAAGTGAGAGAGCACTAAAAGAGTCAGAGCTTAAAAAAAAATACTCCCACGACTTATATTGCAATTTAAAAAGAGGGAAAAGACATATGAGACTTTATTGTGCCCCCATTGCTATTATATGATAATTATTTGCTATTGGAAAGATTGCTATACCTGCTTGGGTACAAGATCCAGCTGCATATAAGAAGTTGAGACAGACTATGTTGTAAACCTCTAACACTGAAAATAAGTGAGGCAACATCACCAGCAGACTTTCAAGAGGTAGCAGTGATCAGAGGCACTCGGTTGGGTGGCCGGGTTTACCTGTGTTGAGCAGCAACGATATGCAGCAGATAGCTGCAGAGGGACTGAAAAACGGAGCTTTCCCTTTCATGCCCCGAAGGTGTATGCTCAGTGCTTTCGTTGAAGGTAGCAATGATCAGTTCAATAGGTACAAACAGTTGGGCAGCAGCTAAATACATCTGCCAGTTTCCAACTTTTAGTCCATACTGCAAAAATGGAGAATGGATTTTTGCAGTTTCTCTTT
>NW_005054300.1:12825741-12826551 GCF_000277835.1 Geospiza fortis
ACTCTTTAAAAAATCTGGTTTTATTGCTGCCTGTACAAAAAAAGCTTCAAAGTATAACCTCTAATTTAATATATGGAAATAATAAGCAGATATCCTGCTGCAAGTAAAAGCTTCATTCTTCATCAGTTGTGTTGTAATTTATTCTGAAACCAACTGAAGACAGCAGAAGCAAGAAAACTGGCACTGCAGGCTACAGCATTATACTAAATTCGTCTTTTATTTTCAGAATTAAATAATACAGGTAGAAGAAGAACAAAGGGAGAAGTTAACTAACAACATGAAGTTACTCATCTTCCTCACAGTAACGTTGGGTGCCCTTGTCACGGGACTAGAGTCTGTAAGTTTTAAGTATATCAAAAGCCTAATCTTATTTCATGGAGAAACCCATACTTAGCCTGCAAAGCAGAGGGAAAAACCTTGAAGGACAGAACAAGAATCCATTGTTGAATAAATTTTCTGGCTTTCATTCTCTGGCACAAATGTGAAGCACCAAGGTCAGCAAAATGATAGGGGCAATTGATGAATGTTGCATCTTTGCTGCACTGCTTGGTGGAGAGGGTGAAGTTTCCTTCCCTGTTTTAGGGACAATGGCCATTAAGGGCTGCTTATTTTCCTACAGCATAAATAATTGCAATATTGACCTGATGTGGTGGCACAGCTCAGTGGGGCTTTTCTGATCCTGGGTTTTTGGGGTTTTTTTTTTTGTGGTTTTTGTTTGCACGACATGGGATGAGTTTTTATTCTCGATTCTGTATTGCTTAATTAAAACTGCACTTCTCATTCATATCCAGATTCCACAGAGTAGGTTCA
>NW_005054300.1:12826586-12840257 GCF_000277835.1 Geospiza fortis
TTAAGGTATGCAGTAGGGAAAAGATGATCAAACCACATAAAAGGAACTGCCTCCTTAAAATCCTTTTTTTTCTTTTCCTGTAGATTTATAGCTGGAAATACTACAAGCAATATAAACGCAGATCAGAACACAAGGGTAAGCATCTGCCTGTTCTATTTGAACCTAAAAAGAACTTATTATCCTGTACTTGTACAAGAAGACCCTTAATGATACTGAAACACCTAAAACTTAATTTTCAATTACATTTCATCTCCACATTCAAATGTTTTGCCTATAATCAGTGATGTTTTTGACTTACAGAATGCCCTTGTTTGAATGGAGGAACATGCATTACCTATTACCTCTTTAGTGGAATTGGTCGTTGCGTATGTCCAGATGGATACACTGGGCTTCACTGTGAGCTAGGTAGAGTATCTGTCTTCCTTAATGCTAACTAAATAGATTGGAAAGGTCTGAAAGATAGTCAAAGAATTCATATGGAATGTCAAGTGAAAGCATTACCCAGAGATATGACTGGATAGCCTTTAGCCGTTTGTACTAACAGACTAAATGAGGAGAAGCAAGAAAATGCTGGTGCAAAATCAGGATCTCTAATTTCTTTGTCCCTGCCTCCTCACTAAGGTTGCTTACCTCTACCTTACTTTTAGATTGGGGTGGAAAAAATGAACTAGTTTGTGGGTGGTCAGAAGCAGAAGAACTTTAATTAGACTGTGAAATTCGCTTAAACTGTTAAAGAATTAATATGCGTGCTTTAAAGTGTAAGATACTTGATGCTCAAAATCCAATCAGAGCAAATTTAAGAAGTATCCAGTCAGTCTGGATTTTGCATCTGGTTTTGAGTGTAATGCAAGAACTTTTTTCCTCATTTGAAGGATTTGTCCTTATCTGTCACAGAACAATTATAAACAAGAGCATGCTGCTAATAAAATATTTATTTTCTCAGACACTGACAGCACATGCTATACTGAAAATGGGGAGAACTACAGAGGGATGGCAACAGAAGACAAATGTCTGCCATGGAACTTGCCCTCACTAATCAGGAGGGGTCGTTACCACGCTTACTCAGAGAATGCTTTGCAGCTTGGGCTGGGCAAACACAGCTACTGCAGGTAAGAAAAGCAGCACTCATGTTGTGATAGCTTTTATTATCACAGCCCCAGAGATACTTCACTGAGAAATATGTTTTTAAAAAATAACATTACAGAGCTGAATTATTGACTAAAAATATTTGGAATGTGAGTTTTGGAAGCATTCTTTTCCCTGGCATATATTACAACAAAATATTTTTTTTTTTCCAAAACACTTGGAATTTTAAAATACTATGACTTTTTAAAATGGTCTTTATGAAAAGAACACTCTTTTTATCTTTTAGAAACCCAAATGGAAGGAGCAGACCCTGGTGTTACACCAAAAGGGGATCTGCCATTCAAGAAACACCTTGCAACATAGAGAAGTGTGGTAAGTAATACTAGTTTCAACACAATTGGGGTTTTGTTTGTTTTTTAAAATTTATTTTTAATAGCACAAATTTGGAGTTTATTTGTAAGAACATCTGAACGAAATTTTTCTTTTCACAGGGCCTACATGTGGTCAAAGGAGCATCAGCAAGATGTTCAAGATTGTTGGTGGAAAGCAGGCAGAGGTTGAGTCTCAGCCTTGGATAGCAGGCATCTTCCAAACCATAAGGGGCATGGAACACTTCCTGTGTGGTGGCAGCCTCATCGACCCTTGCTGGGTGCTCACAGCAGCACACTGCTTCCACACTCCGTAAGTTTCCAATTCCATGGCCTTCTTAGTTGACACTTTCTTCAACTGATTTCTTGGTGCAATGCTCCCTGAGCAGCCCTTTGGAATGCACCACAGTAAGAATGTTCCTTTGATTCAACAAAACAAGAGCAGCAAAAGAAACATTAAGCCTCTGGTAGCTCTCATCTAGCAGAATGAACTAGCAAGATGTGGACAGTTGGGTGGGATGCAATTTTAACAATTCAGTGTATATTGGTGCCAGGATTTCATTTTTACCTCAGCCCTTCCCTAAACTTAATAGTTGTACTGATGATGAGCTGTGTAATACATCTATAGCGGCTTTTTGTTGACTTTTCTATGGAAAGTTGATCCTTTTGGCATCCTGCAGGATGGCCAATGCCTTTCATTAGTAGCAACTAGTTAGGCATGTTTCAGAATGTCTGAATATTTACCTTAATCCCCTCAAATGGAAAATTAGGATGCTTTTCTTCAGAATATTGGATCAACTTTCAAAGCAAACTAAAGCTTACTTTTTCTTATCAGCATTAAAATAAATGTCAAAGAGAACTGGGACAGGATCTCGGCTGTTGACCTTACTTTCAGACATCAGTAGTCCTCATCAATCTCTCTACTCTCACTCAGGTCAAGAAGACCAATAAACAAATCTGTCTACAAAGTCTTCCTTGGAAAGTCCATACTGAATGTTACTGATGATAAAGAACAAGTATTCATGGTTGATGAGATCATCTCTCACCCTGACTTTACAGATGACACAGGTGGCAATGAGAATGATATTGGTAAGTGTTGTCTTAATATAAGCCTTTCAAACACTGGGATAGGTGAAGGCTGCATAATTGTGGCATGCATCCAAAAGAAGTAGAACCAGAGATGGGAAGAAGGGGAACAGGAATAGTCTGAAAACTAAGCCTGTGCTGACAGGTTTTGCACTTGTTAAGTTTTGATTGTGGTACGTATCAGATGCATTACCTGGCAAGCAGTCTCTGGACCTGTGGAAGACATGGCTTTTCCATAGGCACTGGTAGCAGCATTGCATTTCTGCCATTTTATTAGATGTCTAAAGATCAGACTGTATGTATAGTAAAAGACGAAAAAATGCATGCACAGTAGGTTTCATAATATAGCATGGGAATGCCATATCAGCCACCTCATTAGCTCAAGGTTTTCCTGAATTAATTCAGACTTTTATGACAGTCTGGGTTTCACAAGCCTGTTCCTAAAGCAATCATGTCAGAGATGGGTTTTTGCAACTTGAACAGACCAGACATCTTACCCTTGCACCTGACATTTAGAACTCTACCACCCCTTCCAGATTCCTGCTGCTGCTGAAGTAAAGAAAATCCAAGAATGTCCTTGTAAGCCATTCAGGATAGTGGGTACTGCCCTCTACAGCCAGTCAGAAAGTTGATCTTTTAAAACATCTAAAGATACTCTTGCAGAAGACTCCTTTGCCTCAGCTATCAGCCCCTATCCTTTGAGGAAGCAAGTTTAAGTTGGAACATTTGTCAATTTTAGTGTTGGGAAACTAATGTTGTTGTTATTAAGTAATGAGTCATTCCAAAAGCAATGAGGGGAGCTGTGTGTAACCAGAACTAAATATAATTGCAGCTATTCCCATTAACTGTACCAAGTACTGCTATTGTCAGAACTTGAGGGGGAAAATTTACTTTACAAATCTAACTGTATCTTTTCTGACTTGGTTCATAGCTTTGATAAGGATAAGGACAACTTCTGGACAGTGTGCAGTAGAATCCAAGTATGTCAGAACAGTCTGCTTGCCAGAGAGGAACCTTTACTTAAAAGAGAACACACACTGTGAAATAGCTGGCTATGGAAAACAAGATTTTTGTAAGTAAATGACTTCTCTTCCTGAAATTGGTCTTCCACAATGGTGGGAATGTGATGATTTTTACACCATGATCTGTAGTATTAAAAAGGATTCCTTTCTATTGTATGTATTCCATGTGCATCTCTTGAAGATGACCTTTGCTATCATCTTGTCTAGTTGTCTATGGCATTTCCTATCTGATGCTTCTCTCTCTCATCACCCATACAATGGAAGGCAAGATATAAACCACAATTTTTATCGTTCCTTATGTGATGAGGAGCAGAAAAAAAAATAAAGTTGTGTGGGAGGATTAGCAAGGGATTGCATTTCCATTGTGCAGAATTTCCATCAAAAATAATTAAACTCTTTCCTGCTAAAAACGCAACTTTATATTTTGTACTTGGACCATTTGTTTTTCTCTTTGAAACTTTTTTATGAACAGTAAAAGCAAACCAATACTGCATAAGGTGGAAGTAAGAACCTCAATGGAGAACTGGAATGGTTATGTTAATTTAGGTGCAGAAATTGTGTTGGGGGGGTTTCTTGCTGCTTTTTGTTTTCTGGAGGGTGAAAATAATGAAATACTTTTTGTTTTTGCAGATGACATCTTCTATGCTCAAAGACTGATGTCAGCCACTGTGAACTTAATATCACAGAGAAAATGCAAATATGAATACTATGACAATATTAGAGTTACTGACAACATGGTCTGTGCTGGGGATCCCACATGGCAGATTGATGCCTGCAAGGTAAACTTGGTTTGGTTTATTTTCTAAATAATTTCAAATGCATGTACACTACTATATGGATCAGTTGTCAGCATTTTGTAACTCTACTAGTCACTAGAGTCTCTAATGTAACTAGAAATTACTGGGTCAAGTGGAGTTGACCTGTTGTGTCACCAAATATCTGGAATAAAGTTGGAATCCAGAGTTAGGTTTTACCCCCTCCAGGCCTTCCTTTGGAGGTACAAGCGCAGTGTCTTAGCTACTGTTTTTCCTCAAGGCCTTATTTTCAATCTATTCAAGCAATAGCTGATAGATATCCATCAGAGCTATATTAGCAACTGTTCTAATCTCAGCTTGTACATTACCTATAGCTCTGCAAGGGTAGATGAAGGGACACCGAGCTCTTCCAGGTTCCTCAAAACTAGATTAATTTCCCTGTGGAGTAAGGAGGAGCCACTGAAAAGACCAAGCATCCTTAAGTGTTAAAGTTCCTTATGGACGGGAGACAGTTGATTCTGTGATGAAGAATAGGGCATGTTGGCCTTAACCTTGTATCACTAGTCTAATATCTATGCTTATAAACTTAGGATGGGGATGGAGGGTTGTTTTCCAAGGTAACTATTCTCCTGGATAGGGGGAACTAGAGACCTCCTCAGCTTAAGAGACTGTTCAAGTCACAGCGGATGCCAAACCTTCTGTTCCATCTAAGCAATGTTCTCTAAGATCAAAGCTTTAGCTCATAGGTCCTCACTAGCTTGCTTAACTTTAGAAAAACAATCACAGCCTCCATCTGCGATGACCTAATATGTTCTCTTTCTGTTGTCAGGGAGATTCCGGTGGCCCCATGGTCTGTGAGCACAATGGCAGGATGATGGTTTATGGCATTGTCAGCTGGGGAGATGGCTGTGCAAAGGAAAACAAGCCTGGTGTTTACACCAGAGTTACTCAATACCTTAACTGGATTGACTCCAGCATGAATGGGGTAGCTGCCAAGAGTCGTTTTCTTCCTGAACCGAAGTGACCTGTTTTTGACAGCTGGACTGAAATGAACAAGATTTTGCCTATACTGACACCAGGACAGTGGAGACCTGAATGTCATAAGAGGCTTTCATTTTGAATGCTTGTGTGGTCAGTCACTCAGATCAGTGTTCCTGAGGCACGAGGCAGAGAGAGGGTTGATATTTTATCTTACTACTCTGAATTACCTGGAAACCACTCAGTGGGAAGCTAAAATATTTAACATTTAAATGAGTATTCCCATGTATGATACTATGCATAGCAAGTTAGCTGTCTACTTCATTTATAAACCAGCATTTGCTCTGGAAATATTGATACAGTTTCAACTTACTTAACTCAAGTATTCACTTTATACATGACCTGAGTCTAAAATCTCCCCTCATTGTACTGAATAATACTAAGTCTCAAGTCCCACAAACCCAGCCTGTTAAGACCAGTACTGAGAGAGTGATCAGACTTGGCATCAAAAAGTTGGTGGAAAAAAAAGTAGTTGAGTCAGCATTACAAACTCTTAATGTATTTAACTTAAGAATTGTGCTGCAAGAAGGCAAATGGGAAACTTGCTGGACTTCTAGGTCACATGTGAAGATGTCTGTGTTCCCTGGAAAGTCTGATTATGCAACCTCTAAATCTACCTATACACCCTGGAGAAGATTTAAGGACTTGGCATTTGTCAAATGCTGCCGGCATCAAAAGTCAGAAATTTATTTCCATTCATTTAACTGATATTATATGGAAGTGATTTTTTTTTTCCTCCAAGACTTATTCTGGGTTTATTTTTAAACTTGCCTTTGTTTTGTAGATTTGGATTATTTGTATGAGGGCTGGAACCTCAAGCTTTATTTAAATTATTTTTACTGTGTTTAATTTATTATTTGTATTATGGATGTTAACTATCATTAAAAAAACTTTCTTTTTATGTGTGTTTCTCCTCTCTGGAAAATAGAAGGTTGACTCAAAGGAGAATTGTCATTATTAAGTTCTAATCTAACTGATATCTTCCTTAGTAAAACATAAATATTAGTGAAGAATTTATGCATAAGCTAAATTCTTTTTCCAAAAAGCACATGGCTGTCTGTGAAAAGGCTACTACAGCTGTAACTTCATGTAGTCTGGGTACATGAACCTTGCACACTGGTGATGGAGTCTGGTCCTTAAGACTGAACTAGGTGACATCTCCACTCTTTGCAGTGCTGTTATTGTTGTCATGTGTCCTTAGACTTCAGTCCCCTCTCTATAAAAGGGGTGGGACAATTCTTCCCTTTTCCCACAGCTGTGCCTGGCTCTGGGCTGTCAGGAGTGAGAGTTGACAACTCTGTGTGACTGTCCTGTGACTAATGCCCTGACAGCCCAGTGGTGGACAGGGACACCAAGCACTGCTGAAACATGACATGATTACTGACATTGCTGGATTGCAAACTGTTAGGCAATACAATTTGTGGCTGGGATTTGCAACTAAATTTATTAGTGGAGTTTACCACTGCCTGTGGTAAAGCTATTTGGGGCAAGTTTGTGGACTCCTGATTCAAGTTTGTGCAGGGAGTTGGTTACAATTGCATTGTTTCTGGAGTTAGAGATTTCATGTGAGAGATGGGAGACTGGAGACTGTGAGAAGAAAAATACCTCTTCACTGCTTCTTTTCACAGCAACTACCAGGACTGCTTGACCAGTGTTGGCAGAGAATGCTTCATGCCCAAAGTAAGCAATGGTAATACAGTTTCAGACAAAAAATATTCTAGGTTTTAAGCATATTTTTTGGCATGCTACAAATTTTTTACTTTACTATTCCGCTTTAATACTTATCAAAATACTTAAATCTGTGAATCTTCAACAGGTGAATATAAATACCTTCATGGTCATTGCATATGATTTTCATTGCAATGAACAGCACATTTATCATCAATTTCTCTAGGCTTTTTCTATGCAGAAATATAATTTAAATTTCAACTTATTTCCATCATTATGTATATAAATAAGAATGAAAAAGGAGTGAAAAATCAAACTTGCATTTAGGTGTCCTTCAGTCTGAAGTCTAGGGAACTCTAGGTAAAGTATAAATAAAGACAGGATCTTGAAAGCAGAGAGCATTTAGATGCTGTTTGGGTGTGCATCTTATTTGTTTAGTTTATATTGGATAAGTTATTCCAACAAAAATTAAATTTTAGACAAACATACACTATACATACACCTCTGCTCTGGCTGCTATACCATTTTATATAGTCTCCTTCAATGTTCTTTGGCCCCACAGCTACAGTATCAGCTGCCTGGCTAGTTATCAGAGCCTGGAAAAATGAAGGGCAAAGATGAGAGCACAGTTTTGCAAAACTTCCTCTTGCTGCAACAGAATCCACAGGAAATACTCTCTTTCCATGTTACAGAGAGTGAGCAGGTGTTGATCCAGGTTGAGGTGCTGGTGAAGATGGAAAGAGCCCAGAGAACTGTGCATAGAGGCTGGCAAACACCCCTACAGAATGACAGGAGCGTGACCAGAGAGGGGATGGTTTTGGAAGATACTGGGTATCTGCTGGGTACAAACTTACATGCAAGACAAAATTTGGTATCATAAAGCTACTCTTAGTTAATATGGTTCATTGACTTCAGGTATCTGCTGGCATTGGAGAGGAACACAATAGGAGTCCAACAAGTATTTAGAAGCAGCTCAGAGGCGGGCATCAGCCTAAGTGAAGAGATCATACTCTCAGAAGCCTTAGAAGCATGACTAACATGATCTCAAGTTCCTACTTATCTTCAATCTTCCCACAGAAGAAAGACATCAAATAAAGAGGAAAAAGCAGTATCCAATGAGTCCAGAGCACAGAGGAAGCTTGTTTAATCTGTCAGCTCTTAGGAGGAAGTGATGCATCCTGAATGAACAGACCACTTGACCTTATATAGCTGAAGCTTTCTTCATTGAAGTGAAACCAGAATGTGACTCAAAGCACTTAAAAATAAAATCTGTTATTAAAAAAACTAAGGGATGAGGAAATGTAGCACATCATCATCCATTTGTTACACCACTTCCACGTGGAATTGTATGCATGAGAGTATTTTGCTTGTGCATATTGAAACCTGAACTAAAAACCCAACATGACTATTTGGTCACTAAGCCTTTGGCTCACTTCTGACACCTAACCACAGCTCTTGTTTTAGGCCTAACAAGTACAGAATTTATCCATATAAAGAGAATCAAATCTTTCTGCATCCATCAGTCTTGTAATTTCAGGTTTCAGATATCTCCAGCTTAAGCTGAAGTTAAAAAAGTGACATATTTGAAACACTACATATTCATTGAAGAAAAAATCTGGCTTTAAACTTGGTCTGGAATAACCCTTCCAAATCCATCACATCTCATGCAATATACAAGTGGACAATCTGAACAGAATTTGAGTTGTGCTGTTTAACCTTTTGGCAAGTGAATGAAATGGAACTATGAGAAGTGGAAACAAGTGCATTGGAAGGAACAAGGACTATGCACTTAATGAACAGCAAAATGAGATGCAGACCCACATGAGCAGTATGCTCAGTTCCAGTGTGCAGCTCCATAGCTACAGCCAACAAGTTGATTCATTGAGATTTAGGCAGCATCTGCCTGGTAGGATACTCTAATGATCTTTGAAGCTGGAAAGGGCTGTGAGAATACCAGCATCCAAACAGAATCCAGAGTGAACGCAGCAATCCAGAGTCATTGAAAATGAACAAGATAATGAAGACAAACAGGAATAACCAAATGCACAGAAGTAGATGAGTGATGGCTGGTATAAAAACAGATCCAGAAAGCATTGCAGACCACAGGCTGGATTTAAGTCAACAGTGTTGAGTAAAACACTGTAAAGATACTGACACATACTTCAGGGCACAGTCTGTAAACATCAGGACAAGGCAAACACTCTGCTGTGTTTTGTTTTGAGTGTCATTCTTATAAATGAGAAGACAACAGTAATCAGTGGTTGAGAACATGACAAGGAGAAAAGATTTTGCTTCCAGAGAAGCAAAATCTACAAGGGACACTTTATTCAAAAGAGAAAAGGCTGAAGCAGAGAACGTAATAAACTGTTCTCTGCATCTTCTGGAGTTGGAGTGAAAAACAATAATCTTATTTGCAGGGAGGGAAACTGAACTGAAATATTATGAAATTACTCTACTGGCAAGAGTAGTGAAGCATGAAATAAATGGAATTGAGTGGCGCTGAGCCTCATTCACTGGAATTTTTCAAGAAAAATTTAAACAGAAATAAAATAGTTGGTTTGGATTCTTGCAATGTAACTGAAAGGTATTTTGAGAAATCATCTAACCTCAGGTTCCCTGCTTTATTATGAAATCAAAGAACATGCTCAGTGACTGAGATGACTACATGAAAATGAAGACATTGCAGGGAGATTTAGAAATCATATTACACAATTTACCCATCTTTTAAAAAAGCGGCTTTAAGAAATGGGTCTATGAAAGAAAAAAGTTTGGATTTCTGAATTAACAATTAAAGGCAAACCTCTTAATGCTAGACTAATAACAATAAAGAGTTTTGAGCAAACTTTTCAGTGACTCTTAACAAAATAATATTCTAGAAAGGACTAGAATAAAATTGTTTCCATGTCCCACTGGACAAAATAATGTCAATGAATAACATGTGCAACTGGCAAGAGAGTAAAATTATTATCCCCCATTGGATAGTGGAAATGTTATTTTTTCTACTGAGTAACTGAAAAGTGGTTTGTATGTAATGCTGTGACTTGGCATCATACACATCAATTACCTCAGTATGCTTTGAGCTAGAGGCCTCTGGGTGTATGATAAAATCTCCCAAAGCTCAGTATTATTGTAAAGAGGCAATCACGGAAGAAGATGAAAATTACAGGCAACCACGAAACTTTGCTAGTCACAGACTTATGCATTTTGGGACTTGGTGCCTGTTTGGTGACAGTATAATTCCAGAAAACCAGATGGACACATTTACACATCCACAGGCAGTTTCACATTAATTAGAAATGAACCAATGAACTCTGCTAGTCACAGCTGGGATGTTCCAAATGCAGTACATTCATAACATCAACAGTAGTAGTTAAGAATTACTTACCACAAATTCTTCCCTAAATTTTCTTGCCTTGTGGAACAAAACTTTAGCCTAAGTTAAAACAAAGCATGCCCAAGTGACATCACTACAGCTGTTGAAATTGCAGCTGTTCCATGAAGATCACAGCATGTACTTGGCATTACTAGAGCATGTTAGCACCCATGATAAAAAATCTTAACTAATGTTCCTCCTTCATCTTCAAATGCACCTGCAAAGTCTGACACATTGCAAATTTGTGTGGTTGGATAATATTTTTATTTTTAAATGTGCTTACGTGCTATGTTAACAGCAGCCCCAGCCACACGAAGGATTGCCTTAAACAGTTGCTTGTGACCATCTCAGTCAAATTTTGCTCTAGAACTTGCTAGACCATACTTGAGCCAACGCTACAGGACAGCAAAGGGGTTTAAGTAGCTGCCATTCAAAACTGAATTGATTTACCTCAAAAATTATTTTCCTTATTCATCTTGCATTTGGGAGCAGTGTATTTGATTAAAGACATCACATTTTACGCATCCTCTTAAAGAACAAGCAATTGCTAATTTAATTTCAAATTAGACACACACAGATAAATTAGAAATATTTTTCCAGAAGAACCCAGTTCCATCTAAAATAACTGCAATTAGGTTTATCTTACACATTAAATCTTTTGCCCTCTAAGATCACTCTGTCTTACAATAACTGTATCCACTATTTACAATGGGCTTGCTTTAATAAACACAGCATCAAGAGATCTCGTGTTTATTACCTGGAGAGACAAATCAGAATTTTTTAACATTCTGTAGCTGAAACCAGGCTACAGAAATGTTTTCTGATGGTCAACTTGACTCAGCCTTAAAACTAAACTAAAGGGATTTTAAAACATTCACAGGGAAAATTATACCAGCCACAAGATTTACTCTTAAAAATTTGGAACAGTTTTTATTTTTACAGTCCTATTCTAGACATAAAATACACATATGTCCTCCTCAAGCATGAAAACAATCATATAGCCAGGAAAAATACTGACTGTTCAGAGGCAACAGAAATGTCAAACATATAAGATGATAAGTGGTGGAAGAAGATAAAGAAACAGTGGATTTCAGCCTCCCAAGTTTATGAATACTTTGAACTGCAAAGCTTAAAAACAAAGTTTGTCACCCGACTGTGATCTATGTCAGCAGTCTTTTATATCAACAAACCTGCAATAATAATAAAAAGATGCATTATTAATACATTGAAAATGTTAGGAGACAGCCATGTTTAAAGAACTCCCTGGAACCAGATACCAAATCTCAATGAAAATACACCAGACTCCAGGGCCAGGCTGTACATACCCTGCTGGCACTTACACTGACAGACTTTGTGTCAGTATAAAGAGACAAGTATGTGGGTACATGGAAATATTATCGTTTTCTCTACATTAGTTTAAATAAGTCAATTATCTTTGCCTGATGGGAAAATTTTCACAGCTACAAACACTGTGTTAACAAGGTTCAAATTTCACAAATACCAGAGATTTTCTGCTATGCTTTTTCCTACTAAACATTCATGTCAAGGGCTGAAGTTTTTATATATATGTAATGTATTTTACTGACTTAATCCCAAAGAATCCCATAAATCTCCAGCATCTGAACTCCTGCATTAAACCCGAATGAGAAAATAGCTATATCTGCTGGTATATTCTAGTTTCTATAGGGACAATCAAGATTAGATGCTATTTAATTATTTGGTTTGCTTTGTCTGGTATCTGTTAAACTTGCCTGGACACTACCATTAACATTACAGTCTCCAATGGCAAGGAGCTTTCTCTCATAGAAGGTTACCAGTAACCCAGCCATGTTATTGGTATCACTGCACAGGAGCCAATGGCTAATTTTTATCAATAACAAACCCACAGCCAAACAGAGCTTTTAGTGGTGTATTTTTAGTAACAGAATCTTAGTATGGAAACAAAGATACATCAAGACAGAGTTTATACACTAAGCTTTACAGAAAAGAAATGTAAAAATCTTCAGCTCAAAGATACAGGTAATCAGATCAATTTGGAGACTTGTGAGCTATTAGAAAAAGAATGTTTTAAAGGGAGAATGTAAATATAGCACTGACAAGCACACCTTTAATACCGAATGATCTACAAGAGTGACTGAATTCTTATCTCCAGATTTAGTACTAAGCGTTTGGCCAGCCTCATCTCTCATTTTACATGACATAATCTCACACCTACAAAGCCCACAGTAGACAAGGCAGTTTCCCTGATTTAAATCCCATTCTTCTCTATTAAAAGTTTTATGAACATCTGCACAAAATCTAAGCATGTCTTTTATTGATTGGTCTAGATAGACTCCAGCTTTGATGGTTGCCGCACTTGCTGGTGTTCCAATCCACGAGTAAGGGTGCCTACGGCGGGCAGCATCTCCATCCCTGTCCCGGCAGCCAAGGCACAGACCTGCCGCTAGATGGGGGAGCAGCCTCGGAAAAGAAGACGCTGTCGCTCGCAGCCAGTGCACAGGCCATTCATTGAGCATGTAAATCACAGTGAAGTGGTTTTATTTAGAGAATGATCTTTGCCCCCCTTCCACCCCAGTACTTATAAAAAAGGTAAGCATAGGGCAAACAGTAGTTACTCAGCCATTTATGTATATAACTAATCACTTCTAACTATGATCCTGCCAGACAAGTCTGTGACTCCTCACTGACATTTATAATCCTGCATTTTCCTGATCTATCTAGACTTCAGGTAATGCTAGCACCCTCTACAGCAGCAGAATGGCCAGAACGGTGTCCTTATGAGAACCCCTTGCCACAACAAAGACAGTTACTTCGTGAACAAAACATAAACAAACAAACAAAAAACAAACCCCCAAACACCCCAACAACAAAAACCAAAACTAATCAAAACCAAATAAAAGCAATTATTTCATGTCACGTCCACAGGAAGTCGTGGAAGGCATGGAAACAGCGGGAAAAGTATTTAAGAAGAACCTGCAAAAGCATACTACACCACATAACCATTTTCCTCCAACAAAGCACAAGCTCGACTGAAACAGCACAGCCAAAGATAATCTGGCAAACAAAGCACAAGCAAACGCGGCAATACTAAATCTTACCTAAGAAGAGAAACAGTTATAATTGTGTTGAGTGGGAGCGCTGACAGTGATCCTCCCTGAGCCGCTCTAAAGCTCTGGATCATTAAAACGTGCCCGCCAACCGCTGCTGCTTGAGAGCATCGGCTGAGGGCATCTCCCGCCGCCTCCCCGCTGCCGCCTCCGCCGGGGGCGCCCCCC
>NW_005054300.1:12840622-12854205 GCF_000277835.1 Geospiza fortis
GGCTGCAGGAAGCCCCCGGCCAGCGAGGCGTGCGAGGACAGAGCCAGGCGGCCCAGACTGCGGGAGCCGTGCGTGCTGTCATACAAACACCGTGGAGAGGGGATGGTGCCCTCCCCAAGGGACATCCCGGGCACGCGCAGTGGTGCGAGGCTGTAACCCCGCTTATGAAAGTAGTAATTCCCATATTTTTATAAGAATACTAACTTCAGGCCGGCCACATCTAAGTAGGAACCAACTCGCTGCTCTGGCCTGAGAGATGCTGACTCTTCTCCAGACTGCTTCTGTCACTTGCTACACACAAACAGAGACAAGTACTTTGCTGTTCCCCAGTTAGAACAACACAGTGCAATTTGCTTTGGATTGGTTTAATCTCCTGGATTTTGGACGTTTGAAATTTTAACTTCAAGACAACACCCACAAAATTTCTACTCAGTCCTTAACTGCTTTCTTAAGGTAGTGCAAACACACTCAGATAATAGGCAAAAGTTTGTTTACAATTTACTTTTCATGAGTCTTCACATCTGACATGTTCAGGCAGGGAAGCAAACTATGGTCAAGTGATTTCTGAAAATATGCTGCCAGTGGAAGTTGCATCAACATTTTCAGAACCCAACTGATCTTACATTTACTAATTATTGTGATCTATTCAGGCATCAGTGCGCAGCTAAAATGAAAAATCTTATAAATTTGTTCAAGAAGTTGTCTTGTCCTGAAATTATGAATAGCATTACAATATCAAAATAGGTGTAACACAAAGATGAACAGAGCATCCAGCCAGAGAGCACTTGAATGTGTTTAATAAATAAGTCTGCACACCCCTTTGTCTGATTTGTGTTATCACTTGTTACCCGATTTTAGGAAGCCCATGATCCAAACACTATCATTCTGAACCTTGGAAGCAAGAGACTGTTAAAGCATCCATGACTGGAAGAATTTTAAGATTAAAAAATCTTTTCAGGCTCTGAATTATCAAATTAACATATTTTTAAGAAATATAAGATATAAGGCAAATATTAAGAATCCTAATTCATCATTCCATTAAAGATTACTTCAAAGATTATTTTCTTCTTTACACATGAACAGTATTGCTTAAAGAAGCAAATTAACAAAAGCAAACACTTATTTAATCTCATTCTGCAGATGGCAAACAAACATGACATCACTCAGAATGCTGAGATATTCTGCATTTCTCACAAATTACTCACCCTCATTAGAAACAGGTTTTGTAACATTTAAATAGGTTTGTTATGTACTCTGTTAGACTATTACAAGAGCACAGCACATAAAAATTACCCAGTTTTTAGGTTACTATTGATCTTCTTTATGCATCACTTAAGTTCTAAAATGATGCCAAATCCTCCATTCCTTTTAGAGCTATTTCTGCTACAGATATATGATGTACTGTGTTTTGACAGCAAATGTGACCAAGCTGTGGCAACTGGTATTGATTCAGAAGTCAAAGGAAGAGGCAAATAATTGTCATAATCTTCAGTGATTTAAAAAATATTTCTAGACTTGATCTCTTTCTCAAAAACTGGTGATTTAAATGCCAAGGATAAGGAAATAGCTTTGTTTAGCTTTGTTTTTTTTTTTAAAGGATAAATTCTAACTGAGAATGTGAAGATAATTCAGCATAGAAGTCTTTCCAGAGGATTCAGTTATGAATTAAATGAACACTATCCATCAAGTAATAAATTTCCTCAACAAGATTCATGTGACTTATTAACATATGCTACATAAATTCAAGATTGCATTACACGAGAAAGATCTCTCTCATGCAAAAATGGGAATTAAGTCACCATCATTCCCAGGCCCTGCTGAAGGACCTAATGAAGCAGGTCCTGCTGTTACTGCCCGGGCTGCACTCTGTGTGGCAGCCCTCCAGCATCTGCAGGAAGGTTATTAAAGCCACGGCAATGTCAAATACTTAACTTGTATTGCTGGGATGAACATGGTCCAGAGAACTGATATCTTCTAGCATATGTATGAACACAGAATTGTGCACCTTAGTGTAAACACCCTTATTGGCTTGCATAAAGTAATTCTTCTACCAGTGTCATGCATCATGGACAGCTCCTGATTTGCTAATTCTCTGACACCAAAGCTTATTGGGCCTTTCAAATCATAAACACAGCTGATAACTTCTTCAGATCTTTTGGAACATGGTGCAGATACATCACTCTTCAGCTATCAAACATTCAGTTCTCAAATCTCAACATCAGATGTTCAGTCTAAGAGTAGTTACAGACACTTCCAGAGCCTGGGGTGCATTTCTTGCACTCTTTGGAGTGTACTCCTGGTCTCTTCACCACAAAACCTACTCTAACTTGTGTGTTCCCTTTCTGTTTCTGTGCTTGTCCATACCTAAAAATAGATTTTAATAGTTGCAACATTTCTCTATTCGCTCGGTATGTCCACTTTACATAAGGAGGCATATCATGCAAATATATATAGAACAGATTTTCTTACTATAATCATAGAATCACAGAATATTCTGAGTTGGAAGGGACCTACAAGGATCATCAAAGTCCAACTCCTGGCCCTGCACAGGACAGCACCAACAATCACATCAGGTGCCCGAGTGTTGTCTAAGCACTTCTTGAACTTTGGCAGGTTTGGTGCTCTGACCACTGCCCTGGGGAGTTGTTCCAGTGCCCAGTCACCCTCTGGGTGAAGAACCTTTCCCTAATGCCCAACCCAAATCTTCCCTGACACAATTTCATGCCACTGCCTTGGGTCACATCACTGGCAGCCAGAGAGAAGAGATCAGCACCTGTCCTTCCGCTTCCCCTTGGAAGAGAGCTACAAAATTCCAAAGAAAGTGCAGAATTCCACTAGAAGAAAAGGTACTACACAGCATGAATAGAGGATCTTAAAATAATCTGGTTATTTACTGTCTTTTCCTTTTATCACAGCCCAGCCCAGCCCTCCTCTCCCCCCACCCCCTTAATATCTTATTATAATTTTTTCTCAAAAAATCATAAAATTGTAACAATTACTTTATTTCTTCTGTTGAAAATGTACATTGATAAAATCCATCATTCTTGCTGGAAAAGAAACAATTCAGGGGGTTTTGTTTGTATAAATGAAGACTCAAAACATTAACAAATCTAATATTAATAAAAGTAAAGCCAGCCTTAAAACCATTATTCACTTTGTCCCAGGCCTTAAATCTGAATTTCCAGTTCTTTATTGTCTCTTTAAAATTATCTCTGTGGTCAGTAAGGAATTTTGTGAGCTCTTGTAATCATACATAAAGGATGTTACTGCAACCAGTTAGAGGACACATAAGTGAAGTTAACCTGCAGGTAAGCAAACAGCCCTCAAGGAGTTGGACAAGTGTCTATTGCTTATTTAGCAACCAGTTCAAATGTGTCCATCTGCCAGTGTTTGGTCTGGCACACAGCTCAAAAGTAAAGAAATGAAATGGGAACGCTGTCACCTCCCAGACCTGACGTACCGACGTCCCCTGTGAAATAACTGGACAAGACAATGTAAGAAAAAGGAGGGGGATTCAGAGGCAGAAACTTGGACAGAGCTACCCTTTGCCATAAACCTTTCAAGAGTGGGTAGAAATTTTGCTCTGCCAAGGAGTTATAAAACAATGGTAAGCCCTAAACATCTTATTTTGTGAGATGTGATGGGCAAACCTGGAATTCTGACCAAAATTTACAGAGAAACTTTTAAATTTATGGCTGTTGTAGATAATTTTTAAGTATAGGAAGACTCCATAACCTCTCTGCAGAGTACAGGACAAGGATGACTTTCCAAAAGTTTCATTAGGACTTCTAAATAGCTGAAGAACATTGTGACTCTACTTCTAAAAGAAGTATAGACCAGCACAAACTTGTAGAAACAAACCACTTCTATACTGTATTTCAGTATTGATTAGTCAGACTGTCTGGGTTAGCTGACGAAGAAAACTATTTTAGGGAAAGAAATGAATATCCTGAGGTTGTGCCATGAAGCTCACCAACACAGGACACAGCAGAATATTCACAATGCATGGGCCCAGTTCACTCAAGATCCACACTGAAGGAAAAGCTTTTCCTTTTACAACAAAAAAAGGAAAATCAGTGCATTCACAGCTTAATAAAAGGAAAGGTGGTAATTCTTTGGTTGTATTTTACTTTTTAAAGCAAATTATTCCCGCTGTTCCAACCAAGTATAAATGTGTGCCTGAACAAAGTATTTCCTACTTATAGGACATTTTCTGATTTGGTCCATAAATATTACAACTATATCAGTTGAAAAAGTATTTGAATTTTGTAATGAAACATGTCACAGCTTTATTTTAGCTGTTGTAAAGGAGTTAAAGTCTGCTAAAAAGGAAAGCAGTGCATCAGCAAATGAATCCAATTTTCTTCCCTAACTATACAAACTGTTGCATATATTTTCCCCTCTAGCAATCTCATTTTCATTGTTTCACACTATCACCCAGAATAGCAATTTAGCTTTGAATAATTCCTCTCATCATAATGCATATGTCAACACCAAATGATAGAGGCACATGCTACAGCATATGCAGCAGCTCTGGATTAAAATGCAGACTCTTGTATGCAGAGCTAGTGGAGCATGTGGTTTTTATTTTTCAGCTGTTTCAATCAGATTGAAAATTCCACAGAGTAGAGAGTTTTGAATAATTTAGAATGCTGCTTGGAATACTTTTTAGCTAGAAAAATATATAAAGAGAGGGAGAAAATTGCTTAATTTTAGTTTGCTGGATAGATTTGATTCCTAAATAATAGTGTCTTCCTAGGGAGGAGAGACTAAGTACATAAAACATGCCAGTTCAGGAGAACGTATTGATTCACTTTATTAATGAGACTCCAGAGCAATTTCATCTTTGAACAAGCCCAGCAGCAGGGCTATTTCTCTGCCTCTGTGACAGGAAAGGAATAAAAACTAAGCTGTTGACTTGCTTGACTTCTCAGAACTGACAAGACTCAGGTAGGTGTAGAATAAATTAGCCCACAATTGCTTTAACAGCAATATTGGGGAACCAAACACTATGGCATCTGTAAGTTGCAAAGAAATGGCTAAACATGTTTATTCAAATGCATTGGTGATTTAAGCTAAGTCTTTAAAAAATGTGAGTTTTAAAAATTCTATTACTTATGAGTATCTCTTGAGTCAAAAAGCATGAACCCAGCAAGGGAATAGGTTAAGATCAGATTTCCCATTATGCTTTTTTTCCCCATCTCCTCTGCATGTGTCTTCTTCAGCTGGAGTCAAATTGAGAAATGGTATTTATGTTGCATCATTTTTCAAACAACTATTTTACCAAATATAAAATACACCCAAAAGGATCTCACATGAAATAAAAAATGAAATCCTCTGCAAATCCTGTTTGCCTAGATTATGTCCCAATGAATAAAACACCAGGACTTGAAATTGTTCTTCAGGGTCAATCCCAAATATTCAGCCCTCACCTCAACACCAGCAGCTCCCACAGAATCTGCCAGGCACCATGCACTCATTTCCAGAGGCAGAATCTGGCAACTTGCTTTTACCCTAAAGTCCAGCTTGCTGTGAAACAGAAATATACTGCAGCAAAATCGAACTCCTGCAAAGACAAGAGATTCAGAACTACAAAACGCCCAAGTATGGATTTCTTATGCAGTTTATTTTTGCAAACATTTGCAAGTCATAGTTTCAAGGCTAGGCTGCAGCTCTAGCAAGAGGCTGACAAGGAACTGAACTGTGGTAGCAATAGTGTTCTTCCTCTGAAGAGCCCCTCCGGGCCTTTCCTCACTGAGACCTGGCAGGTCTCATTGCTCTGAGTGATGATTCACTCCATCAGACCTCAGCTTGTGCACTTTCACACCTCTGCCTCAGTCTGCATTCCGTGCATTTGCAGCGCTGGGATTCTCCTCTTTGCTGTGCCTTGTCCGTGGTGTTTCAGAAGAATTAGAAGTGGCAGCAGTGCACATTTTCTGGGCAGCTGCCTGCAGCTCTGTGCTTTCCCACAAATACATGAACCCATGACATGACCTTGAGCACACCAGATGCACAAAGCTCACAATCCCTCATCAGCTGGAGTCCCACGCGTCAGCGGCAATATCTGCTCGGAGCAGTGACCGAGTGAGCAAAGGGAATATAATTCAACAAATCTCTTCATGGCTAATTAGACTGTGCTTGCACTCAAGTGGAATCTACCAGAAGCAAACAGCCAACATTGCCAGATTCATGGAGACGGGTAACAAGTCAACAACTCGACTGCAACTTTCCTCTGCCCCAAGCAACAAATGGAGCTCAAACAGTGAGGGAGGAATGTCTGTGGCTGCAGCTTTGCTTCTGAGACTGAACGAGATTGGAAGCTCTGCACATCATGAAAAGCCAGATAACTCATCTCCTCTGTTTCTCAAAGCCATGACTGAATCAAAAGGCTACACTTTGTGCCGGTTCTCATCTGTATTCATTTGAACTAGACTCCCGTTTCAAGGCATAGTGGAAGACTATTCTGTAAGAACTAATGATACTTATGAATCACATCTTTTACTGACTGCAATTACACAACTTAAGCATTAACTTTGTGCACCGGGCTTTCATACTGTAGGTTACTTCATTTTGTGACACATTCCTAGCACAAATGGAAATACAAAATTTAAAAAGCTGAAAACCATAAACTCAGAGAAGCCACATTAATTTATGCATCCATCTGGTAAGTCCTGCTATTGTTTCTCGCATGGTACTTAGCAGACAACAATTATTTTCTATGGTTCAAACCACTTCATTATTTCATTAGCACTTACACTGATTAATTAAAATGTCTTGTCAAAAAGCATGAAAGCATAAATTCTGTTAAATAGGGAATTTATTATCATCATTACAGCCTAAAATTGATGCCTTGATTGAATTTTCTGCAAAAGCTGCACTACTAATCAAAGTGAACAATATTACAATGTCATCTCATCTATTCTGTACCTGGCTGGCTGCTTGTATGTTCAGAAGGAAATGAAGCTTAGTGGTGTATGAAGATAGAAAACTCACTAAAACAGGTAATTCCAACAATAAGGAAATGTGCAGGAGATGAGCCTTCACTTGGAATCTGTAAGGGCAGTTAAAGTATTAAAAATGGCACATTGGTTATGAAGATAGATATTAATATAAAGACATTCTGACACTCATGGTTACATTTTTAACATAAGTTACATTTTTTTAAATTAAAAAAAATAGCTAAAACATAAACCAAAAGGAATGAGTTATTTAGATTTAATGAGTGGTTATTCTTGTGTTGGGACTACAAGATTTATACCAACAATCAAAGCAAGCTCTGAGTGTGAAAGCTGTCCTCACTTTCCTTCAGCAGACATTGATCTCAGTGGACTTAGGGTAACAACAGCTTTGGGAAACAGCTATGATGCAAATCTACATGATGACAGGAAGGCAAATGATGCCAGAAGATGATGTGCAGCAGACATGTGGTATTCTTTTTCTATTGTCTGTATACAAAGAAGTGAAAGGGCACTTCTGCATCCCTGACCCTGACAAAGGAAACCTTGAGTCCTTCCTAACATAACTTTGTGAGGGTGTCACCAAGCTGCTAAATGCTTATTATCATACTGGGAAAGATCAGGGCACAGCAATTAAATCAACTGAATTGTGTTTGTCACCTGGTACTTGTGTGTCAAGTATAGAAAATAAAATTAGGTTCCCATTTTGAACCTGCAATGTTCTGTCCTCCTTCACATCAGCGTCTTTCATGGCCAGAGATAAAACTTGATTTAAAACAAGCAGCTTAGTCAACAAGAATCCTGTACTGCAGAACAAGCTAAATAGTCTTTCTGTGAATTACCACAGGTATTTAATGGTGTCTTTAACTAGAAATGATACCACTCATCTAAAGTGGAATAAGAAAAGCTATGAGAACTTGTAAATGAAAATTGTTGTTTAGCTCAGATCCCAGAGTCAAAGGATTTAAGCTTTCACTCACAAGAAAAATTGCATTCCTCATGGCTGGAGAGAAAAAGTAAAATCATGACTCAGGTGCTACCTTAAACAACACAAAGAAATAAGTGAAAAAGACCCATGGATCACACAAAAGAAGCCCATGATTTTACAGGATGGTGGGGAAGGGGAGAGGAAGGATTTGCACACAATATTGCCATATTTGAATCCTGTATAACTGTATTTGTGATGCAGTGTACTTTAAAGATCATCCACAGGGAAGTCTAAGCAAACAGAAGATAAATCTGAATGGCTCTAAGATTGCTAACATTTGCATTTCATTTTCACATGCTGACCAAAAGGAAAAAAACACAGAACTAGACCAGCATATTTAATTCTGCCTTGCAGAATCTTTCAAGTTCCCAAAATTATTTTCCCTCTGCAATGGTAGCAGGAAAATAGTTTCCATACTTTCACAACAACACAAGGGTTCAGGACAATCTAAATTCCTGCTCTAATATTCAAATATTGATTATGAATATTTACTGTGAATTTTCATCCTACACGATTCTAAATATGGTAGAGCATGGTTTTAAATAGGATTTTTCACACACCATGTCTGTAGCCCTACTTTTCAAGCTGTAACCAACCAGCAGGCTATAATTCTGTCTTTAAATATCTCCTGCCTATTTCTAAGAATTTTCATATTAACCAGTAATTGTACTGTGGAACTAATTTCCACAAACTAGGTCTACATATTAGTCAGCAATATTACCGCTGTCTTTTAAGAATCTTTTTTCTTCATGTGGAAGCAAGTTTTAAGTCCTAGAAGAAAAGCTTCTTTTCTAGCTTTGTATGTAGCAAGGAGGATGCAGTAGACTTTCACATCAGTGATTTCTTCTTCACTGAAAAGCCAGCTTGGAAAGACCCAATACCTTATCAACAGAATCTACGAGGATAACACATGAAAACACGAATGAATAATGTATTTTCTTTCCTCTTTTTGGCTAGGCAGCATTTCACTTGACTGACACCGTATTCAGAATGACCAGGCTGAACAGAAAGCCGAGAATTTTAGCCAGGGTGAAGACACACATCTTCATATAACTGCACTGCTTCCAGCAGCCAAGCTAAATTGCCCAGGTTTAGCAGGGCACCTCCATGCAGCAAGGCACAGGATCTGGTGTGCATTGAGTAAGTACCAGTTATGAGAGAAAAAAACCACTTAGACAAATCTTCCTCTTACAACAACCTCACTTGCTCATGAGAGTGGCTGAAATAGCCTTTTCAGTTAGATGGGGCAGGATGAACATCTTTGGTGGTTTTGGGCACACAGTCAAAGTATTCTAAAAATGTAACAAACATGAAAGGTTACCTTGAAAGCAAACAGCAGCAGCCAGTCCGCTACTAAGCCACAAAAGTACATCCATTAAGGGTCTTGTAATGTCTCATTTGGAAAGCTGGTAAGTGCCAAATCAATGAAGATATAATTTTAGATCGCTGAGTAAGAATGCAGCAAAAATATTCTTGTCATTTTTTAAAAAAACAGGCAAATTCTTAGAAATAGAAAAAAGTACTGTTTGCTGTTCTACACCAAGATGCCAGTTTTGGAGTAATTTATATACAGCATCAGATCACAGAGAATGTCACAATTCTACAGTGAAGAGGAAGTAGAAGCTGAAAACATAGTAATTAAATGCAACTGCATCTCACAGCATGAAAGCAACGTACATGAGGGGTCTTTCCTCATTCATGGCCCTGCAGAAGAAAGAAAGAACACTCTGCATCATCAGCCTCCAAAAACTTCTCTGAGAGATGAGGACCCAGATGGATTCCACAGAACCATCATCTGTCCGTGCTCTATTCTTCCAGCCACAAAACTGTTCTGTGTCAAGGTAAAACAGATCAAGTCCTCTGGCACAACTGCAACAAGTGAGGAATAGATTCTTTGTGATTTTCTGACCTCAGCCATGATTTTCCCCTCATCATGTGGCACAGTTTTAGGGTTACTCTGACTGGCATTATGAGAAAGCCCCAGATGGTTTTTACAGCTTTCAGAAAAGCACTTTGCCTTATCCTGGCACAGCCATTGTGCCACTATCTGAGAAAGCTGTGATGTAAAGCTGACTGTTGTTTTTGCAGCAATAACATTTGCCAATATTTACTCAAGGAAGAGGAGTGGCAGACGGTTACAAATGAGTCATTGGTAAATAATGCAAGAACATTTTTTAGCTCACCCTGAAGTAATCCCATGGGGTTGCTGAAGATCCCTAGGAGAGAGACAACATCAATTTCATGGACACAGATTTAAGGAGAGTCTTAGCAAATTCAGAGGTAGAATCTTGATTTGGAGTAAATTTTATACTGCTTCTTTGTCTCATCACCATCTATGTTTTCAAATAATTTTTATTAACTACATTTGCAAATGTTTGTAGTCCTTGAAGTCAGTGTTCCTGAAAGCTCAAATCAGGCTCCACAGTATCATTACCTCATAAATAATTTTCTACACGTAAGTGAGTGGAACGCTTTTATCCCCCCCTAAATTAGACATTGCAACAAATGCACGCTCAAAATCAGACATAATAGCAGCTGAACCACTGAGAGGAGCAAGTAATTTTGTCAATGTGGTGTGACTCAAACCTTAAATAAGAAAATTCTTATAGGGCCAGTATTCTTTTCTATTGAAGTGCATTCATTTTCTGTCCTCCACTGCCACGGTGTAGCTATTGCTTGTGGATTCAGGCTTAAGGCAGCATAAGCAAAAAGTCAGAAAATCTAAAATAAATCTACATGAGTCAAGGGTTAGGGAGTGGATTTTACTGGGAGCCTTCATTCATTGTGACAGAAAGATTTCAAAATGAAGGCAAGTGAAGGCAAGGCTAGACAAATAAAATGTCAATTATGATTCCTTTTTAGAAGCACAGTATATCTCATGAACATGCCTTCATTCCACTTCCTTCAGCAGACTGACACGTATTACCCTTGACTTTAAGCCCCAGCCATGAGGGGCTCAGCTGCGTGCTGCACTTCCCATACAACCAGCACCATTTCTAACCACAGCAATCACCCAGCCACCATATGGCTCAGTCACTTCCTTCCAAGCTTGTGCCTTACCAACAGGATAGATCCACATAACAGAAGCATTTGCAGCAATTTTCAGAACCAATAGAAAAACAAGTTTATCTAATTGGTCATTGAAGGAGGTAGTAAAGTTTCTCAAAAGCTGAAACATTCCTTCTTTTAGACTTCTCCTCACTTGTGCTTCAGTCAGAAGAGCTTTAGATCTGAAATTTGGTGCAGCTGCTGCCTAGCAGCATGTACACAAGGCAGCAACAAAAAGGAGTTCTGCTGGTGCCTAGAAAGCCCCAGCTCAGCATAAAGTCATTGTAAACTTAGCCAGATGAGCTAACATTGCTCATCAGTCATCCAGAATTAACATTGCACTGCTGAGTGGCTGAAAAACACAATGGCTCATTACCAGACAATATATAAAATCAGAGCTGACAAATAGAATCTGAATTTTTCCTACAATCAGAATTGAAACATTATATTCTACAGGTCATAAGGTGCATCAGTACTATAAGAGCACCCAACAACTAAAGAGTTGTATCAACTCTATTCTTTTTTGCCAGGACTAACCCCTCGCACAGCAAGAAATCTTTAGCCATTGGTGAGCAACAAAAATCATGAAGAAAAACAACAAACTGCAGCTCTGTTTCACTGCTAGTTGTTTTTTTTTTAGTTTCCTTTACTGATCCTATCTATCCACTTTAATCTGACATCTATGTATAGGCACATCTTTCATGTGCAAGTGCCACACACTTATTTGCTGTCTCATGCTTGCCTTTCTGTATGAAATGGAAGTAGAGCTCCTTCTACAAGCACCAAGCCTCTAATCAGACAATAACCACATCATAGCTTGATTCTGAGGATCTGGAGGACAATGTCACTTAGAATTATTGTGCTGATTCATCAATGTGAAAAACAGTATCTCCTAGTCAAGAAAAGATGTATTTCCCAAACTATGAATATTATTTTGAAATTTTTCAGCTTACAATGTCCAAGCATACTCAAATTTCTCCCCTCAGAACCACTCTCCCTATTGATAATTGTATCTTTCTCCAGATAACTAGGAAATTACAGCTTACTGGGTGCTAAGGAAATTACTGTACAGATAGGTCTCTGGTTGGAGAGAGAAATAGTGATATATTTGCTCTAGAGTTGCCTAGCACTTGCCATTGACCACCATGACATGTTGATTAGTGTACAATCTAATTTATCAGCCAGATGTTCCAGGCTGGAATTCTGTGCCTTGTAATGTGTGCTCTGAAAATGCTGTATTTAACTGCTGTTGTTACCTGCTAGACAATAGTTGGAAATTTTAAAGTGCAGTAAATACCTAAATCATCAAGAGCAAGCAAAGACATTATAATTAATTTAAAAATATGTCTATTTAAGCATGCATTCCTACAGAGCAAAATGTAGTCAGGTAGGTTGCTAAAAACTGCTAGATACTGATCACAAGGCCACACGTGCTACATCCTATTGAGACTCCAGCAGATGTTATTTGCAAAGTGCCCCTGACAGCCCAGCAGCATTACCAGTACAATTTGCAAAGGTGCTGTGTTATAAAAAGCTCCAATTTATGGCAACCACGTGCAACAGAATGATGCCAGTTCCCCATCTCCACAGTAAACCCACCAGTGCTTGTCACAATAAGGATTCCAAATACAACTTTGAATAGAAACCTAAGAAATTTTGGCTAGTCTGTGTCATGCCTATTCCCCTTTTATTTCTGTTCAGTTGGTTGTGAGATGGAAACAAGAAGCAGTGCTGTGGCCTGCATCAGTAACTAATATAAGAATTGCACTTCTGATGCAAATAATTTTATAGTAAAATGAAACTATGAAACTATGCAAAAAGAAATTACACTAGTGAAAAAGGTTAGGAAAAGGATACAGTCAGAGTTCTATAAAGAACATTATAGTCCAAGAAAAACTACAATAATAATAAAAAAAAGAATGTCATGTTCTGTTACAGTGTGGTCACTAGGAACAACATATGAGAGACAGAAGTGAGAAAGACCAATAAATCAAACCTTTTGCTTTGCTACAAATGATTTCTAAAGCTTTTTTCTTTCTCTGGCACAACAGACAGGCTCTTAATTTAAAGTTTACAAGCTAAATATGTATTTCAAAGCTGTCCATCACTACAGGATTTGGATGGCTTTTGAGAAATACACCATTAAAGCAAAATCATCACTCTGGCCACTGCCTTCATGGTGTGTTCAAAACTGTCCCAGTCATCAGCAGAGAACATCCAAGGGCTAAAGCAGCAGAAAGACTCTTTATCAGGGAAAAAGAGACACCTGAACAGACTGTGCATAATGTCACACAGCCAACACCTTGCAATCTGGGGTTCATTGTCTTCAGGGCAGAGGAAAGTTAAAGGAAGACAAAACATTTACAGTAACAATTAATAAATCAGAACTGGTCATAATTAAATGACTGACACTTTGATAGATCTGCAGTTTGAGACACTACAAATATACTTTGATAGTGTAGCTAAAACATGGAAGAGTTTTAGTTCTAAGATTTGAGCAGTGGGAAAATGCAAGATTCACATTCCTGGGTGGGCCAGATGACTGCTGGAAATTAGCATATGTGGTAATTCAATTGAAACATTACTTCTGG
>NW_005054300.1:12854239-12861713 GCF_000277835.1 Geospiza fortis
TCACTAGAAAAGACAGAAAAAGCATTTCAGTGTAGCATTGACCAAATGAACCACCACTTCGCTGCCATCCTTCCCCTGGCTGCATTCTGTTTTCTAAGAATTACAAAGATTTAAAAAAAGAAAGAGGAACCTGAACAACTAAAACCAAGTTTGTACTTAAAATGCCAGCATGTCTAAAGCCATTCATTCAGAATGGCCTCAATGTAGTGGTTCTGGTTTCTGTAATTCATGTTTACAAAACATCAACATTTCCCAGTTGTATTACAACTTTTTCAAGGCAGATTTACACCAATAATCCTTTGATTCTTGACTCTGAAACTGCATCATAATAAAGCATCTCACTGGTTGTCCACAAAACTGTGTTTTCAGAGTTTTGTACTAACTAGAGTTTGGAATAAAGTAAACAAGATATGAAAAATATTTCTGTGCATTTTTGGGCTTGGGTCAGGAGAGTAAACAACTGAACCTCATTTTTCCACTTCTCTCCGTGCCTTGTACTAAGAAATATCCTGTTTTTCTACACAGGATAAGCATTGTGCCTGCTCTGCCATGCCTGTCTGAAGGCAAGAAGAAGAACTAGCATGGGCAGGCCATCCCTAATCAGCTCAAACCTTCTGCCTCTTGCCTCCAAGCCACCAGCTCTTCTATTTCTGTACAAGTGTCACGACCTCTGATGGCAGAACATAGCTGGGCTGCCTTCCTGGGTCTCCAGATGCTTCATATTTGTGGTCTGTCTGTTACACTGGCTAACAGCCCATTTCCTCAAGGAGCTTAGCCTGATGAAAACACAAATATTTGGGGATATATGCAGTTGCATTATTTGCCCACATTAGCATGTGCACTTCTGTGATATCTCAAATTTTAAAAAACATTGCATTTTGCTTGAATAGTATATTACATAAGCTTACCAGTATAAACAGTGATGTTTGATAGGTACTTCTTATTTGCAAAATGAAATATGTAGTACTGCATTTAGGATTAAATACATAATAATAACTAAAAGCAATAAAAAGCTCAAACTATCATGAATATTATTGACACTCAGCAACAGTATGGAAGTTTAAAAAGCAATATTATTCACATAACATCATTGCAGAGGCATTAAACACACTAGAAATGGAAGAAGAGGTGGGTACTATATTTTCCCACAGTCAATCACAAGAAGTGGATTAAAACACTTACAAACCTCCTTGTTTAGAACTTAGAGCATCCTTCAAAGCATCCTACCACAGAAGTCTCTACTAGCCTATGTGTGCTACAACAGGTTATTCTTCAGCACCAAAGGCTAGACTTATTTTCCTCTGCTGTTACAGTGGGCATCCAAACCCACCCACCCACCCCCAGAGCACCTTGCATACAATGTCTCTTTTACAGAAAATGGATTTTTGTGTCTGCTTTAGTCATGACACATAGAAAAGGACAAACAAATTTCTGCTCGGGAGCTCCTGATAAAAACTGCCTGCATTCATATGACACTGTACTTGACAGTAGTCACCTGCTTTTAGGACATGCCAGAATTACTGTGCATGCATAGCTGTTTCACTCAACATTTTCCAGAATACCTGTGACAGCAGGCCCAGGATTTCTGGAAGCGCAAACCTGAATCAGAGCTGTTGGGCACTTACAGCATTGTTCACCTCAGGAATTTCATGTATATTTGCATTTTGCTTACTTGGAAAAAGCAAAACAGGACAGAGGTGTTATATTTTTAATTGGTGTTACTTTCAGGTAAAATAGAATTACCATTTTTAGCTGTATATTTCATCCACACACCAAGAAGTTCAGTACACAGTCAGATCCATTGCATACAGATGATGCTATTCTCAGTGCTGAAATATTTATTTACATGTGGACCTGCTTGCTTACATTAGTTTAAAATAAGCTGGAAAAAAGTGCAAATTAACAGAATATAGAGAAAGGTATAAGTAAAAGAAAACAAAGAGAGACATTCAAGAAACCTCTCCAGGGCACACAGCAAGACAGCGTCAATGCCGGAGTCCTAAGACTCAGTATTTCTTTTATTTGGAGCTCCCAGCTCGAGGAGAATATGCTTTTATCTCTCAGCTCAAAAAATTGTAGACTCAATTCAAAATAATTCATACTATCCTCTACCTATTATCAGGTTTTCTGCTGTACAATTTGTTCAAAGCTTTGGAATAACCTAGGTGTCTTAGCAGTGATTCATAAAAGCAACCAGAAAAATCATAAATAGTAACAATTATGGTTGATATCATTTGGCACTGATGCCAGGAGGAGGCTGCCTGCCAAGGGGAACATTCCTTGCAAGTTAGTCCCACAATGTGCTGGCAGGCAGCAGTGCCTGGAACCAATCCCATGTTCTGCTTAGTCGGGCTGCCCCCGGGGCACCAGCAGACAGGGCAACACAGGGGTGTTTCGGGAAGCCCTCAGGGCGCATGGAAACGAGGGCATTCCCTCTTTTTCTGGACAAGGGAGGCTTTGTGATAAGTGGAAGCATTTTCTCAAAGTTTGTGGAGTAAGATACAGGAAGAAAAAATCACACTGGAGAGGTCAGGCTCTGCTTCTCAGGAATTTGTTTGCATCTGTTAGCAAACCTTAAACTGAACTATTCTCTTTAATTCAAAATACTGTGTTTCACAGAGAGGAAAGCGTCAAGTTTTTAGCATCTGTCTCCATGATAGAGCCAAAAGCAAGCACAGAGGATTGTTTCAGGATTTAAAGGCTATTGTAGCTTTTGGACCTGTATGCATCATTGTGTACTGCAGGAGGAGGGGCAGTTGTCAGACAAGGGATTTAAAACTAAAGCAAGTCCATGTTCAGTGCAGTTCTTTCTGGAACCCAAAAGGTTAAGGGTAATTCCTTTGAACCCTTGTGTTCCACCACAGAAAAATGCAGACCTACTGTGTTGAAGGCGGAACCGCCTCTCTATTTTTTGATATTTCCTGATACATTTTTAATATCTGGTCAGGCAGAGGAATGTGTTTATCTAGTCATTTAGAAGCAGATTAAGAAGTAGATGCTTACCATGCCACCATGCCACCTTACCAGAGTACAGCACCTATACGAGTGCTTTAAAACACTTCATGAAGTCTTGAAAAAAATAAAGTATCTTGCATCTCTTACTCTTCATGGTAGCTGTGAATATTTTTGTTTCCCACTAAGCAAGCACAGAGTGCCTTATGCTAACAAGTTCAGGCAATTTCAGATTCTCTCAGATACCATTTCCAGCATAATTGATTACTTTTAGCTCTCCATGACCTTAAAAGAGTATTCTAAGAGCAATTTCCATAAGTAGCTGAAAGTTGTAATTTGTTCAGTAAAAGATGGCAACTTCTGCTGTTGAGAACTTCATGAAAACATATGTGCTGTGATGCTCTGGATTTTCACTAAAACCATGAAAAACAAAGGAAGAAAATAATCCCTTTCATGTCATTATCTATCTTTCTTAAGATTCAGCTGAATTAATGATCACCGTCTTGATTCAGCAAGTTTAAGATAAAGATGTGGATACTTTCCAGAAAATCTTTAGTATCACTGAAACTCTGCAGAACTCCCCAGATTTAATGACCATACTTACACTTTCTTTATTTATACTTTTTTTGGCTGTTGAAATCATCAAAGGTCTTGGTTTCAAGCTGAAACAAAATAAGAACTGAAAATAGAAAAAAAGCTCATCACAAAAGAGAAGTAATTTTTGAGAAGTTTAGACACTTAGAGCTTGAAGTAGCTTGGTTCAGGGACTCTCACTTTTCTGCAGTGTGATAGTACAGAAACAGTGACCACTTTGATTGCCCAGGTCTGGAAGGAAGACTGCAGTGCCAAAGTCTGCTGAACATCTGAAAGCCCATGGCACAAAACTTGCTTCTACCATCTCAAAGCCTATTTATATGAAGCACTGACTATTCTGAAGGCAGACACCTTATTTCATTTCATTGCTGTTGTCCAGTATTCCAGTCCATAGTTATGTAACCTTGAAAACCATCAAATAATTTCTCCTTTTTTGAAAGGACATTCTGCAAGCCCATGTTCAGCCCACGTTTTATAGGTGGAGAATTCTTTTAAGCAACACATCAGATAACCTGACTCCATGTTTCATGTCTTTTCCTAGAAAAGAGGATTTTAATCTATGCAAGCAATAATATTCTTTAGTTATTAAGCACATCTATACCTGAAAAAATACTAATGGATGCTGGATGATGTTGCAAAAGTCTTTGCTTTAAAAAAATTCTTTGCAGTTATCAGTACAATCTTAAATACAGGAAGAGCCTTGAAATGCTTTTTTAAGTCCTAAAACCAGAATATTTCAAGTGTCTGGATAGGGATGTAACCCTCTTAAGCCTAAAAAGACAAGGATTTAAAAAGACTGAATAGCTCAAAGGATTAGCAATGAAAGACAGACACTTTCACATATAAACTTGTCTGGGTTCATCTAAATGCAACAGTTACTGAAGTCATCAAATTAAAAGAATGTTTGGTGGTTCACTGGAAGCAAGTCTGTGGCTCTCAGCCCAGTTTCTAAAGAAAAGATACTCATCAAAAACATGCCTCTATCTGGCATTCTGGCAAACTGGGTGTTTCAGAAAAGACAAAGAAATGAAAATACACAGAACAGTTCTCTTACAATAAGATATATTAGTGGCCTAGCTAGAAGTATGGGGGCGGGGGGGGGGGGGGGGAAAAACCCCCCTTTTTTATTTCGGGATTTTGAGGATATGCAATGCAATCCATAATCCAATAAAAGCAGATTTTTATAGTATTACTAATGCAGATTTTTCTAAAAACTTGTAATGTATTCAGTAAGTGGGAAGGAGAGTTCACGTGATTCACCACTGAATTCTTCATTTGTAAACCTCAACTCTGTTTACACCACAATGGGACTTACAATTTTACACTGCTGCCAAGGGCTTTCTTTTCTGCAGCCCTTCCCCACAGAGCTGGACCTAAGCAAAACTGGACTGCTTTATCTCAGGAGCACACTGGGAATGCATTATGCTTTTATAAGACACTGCTACCCCACATTCACAGGGGACACTGGTGAGCCTCAAGTACTCCAGCAGACAGTGCTGTCAAAGGCACTGAAGTCACAGTGATGAGCCTTGACCAGAGCTGCCAAGCCAGGAGGGAATGCAGGTCACTGCCCATCCACGTGGGCTGAGGCAGGGGGAATTCCACAAGGGATCAAATCTCTTCTTCCTCAGCTAAGCAGCCTTCAGACAAGACTTTTGCACTCAGTTACCAGCTCAAATTTCTTCATAAAGTTCCTCAGTTTCGTGGGCATGCATTTCTTCAAGGGTTAAACAAACTTTGCTTTTTTCCCCAGTGTCTAACAAAGCTAGACACTGGAGAAAAAAGCAAAGGTTTTGGAGAAGCTACAAATTAATAGTCTTTCCTCAAGCAAAAAATGAATGGAGGGAGAAAAATGACTTTTTTCTCAGATGACTTCTTATATATAAGCATACGAAAGTCTACAAATGTTTATATGGCTATAAACTTACTGTGATCAGTAACCTCAAAAAGATAAGCTGCATTTTCATGAAAAATATTTTTGTACACTGTTTTTTATCAAAGCACCTATGGACTTGATAGTGGGTACTCTCTATTCATAAGCCAGTTCTCAAAGTGATCAAATTAATTCTGCACCTAGAAATCAAATCATGTCCACATGTAGGTGTTATGAATGTACAAATGCATACACATTGTCAGACTGTTTGCCTCTTCTGCTTTAAAAATGGGGAGGGACATGGCACTCCAGAGCATTCCAGCTATAGATGCTTTCTGTATATCATTGCATGGTACACTTGCACTCACCAAACTCAGGCTGGTGGTAAAAATAACCCTCTCTTGAAGAGCAGACATTAAGTTATCTACTAGGGCTTCCACCTGTTAACATTTTTCAGAGAGGGGCCCTGTCTGGAAATGACTTTGTATTTCATTATGAACTCTATGTGCTTTACTGAACAGAACCAAGATGTGACTCATTGCTCTGAGCTGTGTAAATGCTAAACCTCTTTCAGCCAGGGAGGCTCAGATTTGTCTGAAAATAGACAGACATCACAGGTGGAGCAGAAAAGAGACAATAAAACTCTGGACTCTGGGTTTTTATTTTCCCTGTAAGAAATGTTGGTGCTCTCCAGGTAATCTCAAGAAATATGCCACTATAAGGAAGACATCACATAGTAGGAGCAGCAGGCTCTACTTTCTAGAAGATAAGAAAATGTCTGTATAGGTCTCTGTTTAAGCCATCTTTTCCCCTCCTGCTGGTCACAAGATCATATCAGTGATCAGTAACTGTCACTGGGACAGTTACATTTGCTGATGACTCTATTTTAAAGTGAAATAACACACTTTAAATTTGTATGAGGTATATATATATATATATATATATAATTCTCAAATTTCTTCAGTGTTATGTCATGAGATTCTAGAATTCCTTGAGTCAAACCTATCTGAATTTAAACATTTTTTGGCTAGAGGGGTCATAAAATCATGGCACTTATATATCAGAAAAAATACTAACAATACTAATTCTGTTTAATGTAGAGATTGCCATTACCACTGAGAGATAAGAGAAAGAAATTATAATATTTTGGATAACTGTGCACACTAGTATTGGTTCTGCAAGAATCAGAAAAATGGTGCAGTACAGATAAAGATCACATGATGAGGTCTCGCTCCTACCCTGATAATACTGCAGAAAATTTAAAAGTATGTATACAGAAAAAGAGCCACAGCAGTATATAACAATCCATGTATGAGATATGTTATGAAAATGTTTTGGGTTTGACATAAAAGATTCCCTATCAAGGAAGATACAGTAGGGCTGGAGAGTAGGAAGAAGGATTTATTTACCTCAAGAATGTGGCAGCTCAAGAAAATATTCTAGCAGTGTACAACTGCAAGAATCAAGAAAATAGCTAGAGAGAGCATAGTTTAGCTGTATCCATTTCAGTGAGGAAGAGAGAAAACTGGTGGAGGGCAGTTTTGACTGCTAACAATTCAGAAGCTGCACCATGATGAAGTGGAGACTGCGCCAATACACAGGTTTAACCCCACTCCTCATGTTCACACTGTTCCCTACAGCTCTGGGCAGTGTGACCTCCCCAGCACTCCCTCAGCTGATACCCAGCAGGGGTGGAGCAGATCCCTCACTCAAACAGAGCTGCTACAAGCTCTCAGCATCATCCCAGACTACTGAGGGGCTGTGTGGTGCCGAGCCTTGTGAATGAGAGTCACTTCCTCAGTGGTCTTCAAGAGCCCTGATCTCTGTGACAACCAATAAATACTTTTCTAGTAATTTTAACAGATGCCTCGTTTTCCCATCTTCAGTTTTCTCCCTCAAAGTAAGAAATAACCCACAGCCACTGCAACACACAGCAGCTGTAGCTGATAGGCAACAATTCACTTTCCCATATGAGAGATGCTTGAGCTCCAGTCTATAACAGTCTGGCAGAGGTACTGGCAGCAAGACAGCATTGCTTTCCAAAAGGAACTGCAG
>NW_005054300.1:12861733-12880047 GCF_000277835.1 Geospiza fortis
TCCTGACCCTGAACTAGTCTTTAACATTGCAGGGAAAAAATATAGCAACTAAAATACCAAAAATAACACAGTTCTGATATATGTACTTTTTCACAGGGGCAGAGCATGTCAGCATAACAACAACCATGGTGAAATTTTGTAATAGATTAATCTGAAAGAGATACAAGCATCATATTTCTGTCAAAAGAAAAAGAAAACAGGAAAACCCAAAATTTTAATATCTCTAGCAGCTACTGCCTCAAGGCTTTTCTCAGGAACAGGACAGACCATTTGTGCATTGGCCAGTTACAAAGCCAGTAACAACTGAGTGAAACAGGGCAAGGAAAACGAATTATTCTCCATGTAGCTGTCACACCGAAGAATTTTCTTCTTGTATGACTTACATTGACAGAACAACTGAAACCAAGGTCTTTCCAAATAAACAGTGCAAAAAGCCTGCCTCAAGGAACTCTGACTCTGCATTTGGTTTCCCACAGAAAAACAGTATCTTTATACTTCCGGTCTGCATGGCTTATTTTAGATCACAGAAAGTATTTTCACAGATCACTTAGTGGGATGAAAAGCTAGGATTTGATGCTACAGGGTCCCAAATCTCTTTTTTCCACTAGAACAAAAAACATCTGATGATAAAAAATTTGTGGGTTTGGCTGCTGTTAAATTTGATTTGATTCAGTTTTTAAGCAATCTTCAACCTTATTGTTTTTGAATCCTTCTCCTATTTTGTGTATGACAGCAAGTGTGGATTTACAGATTTCAGAAATACAGAACATTTCTGACCACTATATTAAGTTGTTATTACAGTTGGTGTTGACAAGGAGAAAGCTTTCAATAAGCATGTACTACCCTTGCAAGAAATCTGGATGAAATATTTGCTGAGTTGTCTACACATGTTGCTAGAAGCAATGGTTGTTCAAAAGATTAGTCTTAATCTAGGGATTCTCTATAACTCGGCGTCCCACAAAATTTAAAATCCAACAGTCTCCTAATTGTTGACACTCTATTTCAAATAGCTTCAAGCCAAAGCCTGGGTTAAGTTTGTATTTGAATCCACTACAGCCACTGTCCCAGGCAAAAGTCACCTGGTTCTTTCTATACTAGGAGTTGTGTGTGTGTGTGTGTGTTTTGGAGAGGGTGTGAGGTGTGTGGGGGTTTGGTTGGTTGGTTTGGTTGGTTTTTTAAGGACTATTCCTAACCAGACCTGTGAACACTAGTGAGAAAAGTTGAAATCTTCTTTTATTCCTACAGTACCTGCACATCATATGCCACTCAGAGAATGTGCTCTTTATTCTGGCTCCCGATTGAATACCAAGGCTGCAAACAGACAGTCTTTACAAGGGTTCTCATGTTAGGTCTTTCCTAATCTGGGTTCCTAACTTGAGTTCTTTACTGCAAGGAATTAAAGAACAGGAAGAAAACTTTTCTTGGCTTTCGCTCTCCAATCAAAATATGTAGGAGTAGCTGTCAAAAATAGCATTTTATTTACAAGCAGATAAGATTTGAGGTAGGTACCAAAGTGCAAATGGAGAGCATTCCAAAGCCACTTCATAATTCCTTCTGAGACTTGAACTGCACTATAAAACAGTCATTTAAAAAGTATGAACTCTCTTCAACCATCAAATGGCCTGACACTTCAAAGAAATATTTCCAAAAGCCATCATAAAGATGATTGATATATTCTATACAAGTTTAGCTATTTAGCCACCACACAGCTTTAAGCTGGAGAAGCTAATACAGCTTCCCTGACAGTATTTGTTATGGAAGCACTGGAGGACCTTAAAGGCCCCAGCAAAAACCAGGAACTTTTGCAGAAGTAGAGTTCATATTTATGAACTCCAGCATTCTGCACTGAGAAGCTCATTTCCCAAGCTGTAATAAGGTGGGTTTTAGGAGTCACCATCTGTCAGATTATTAAGTCTCAGAAGGCACCAGAGTACCAGTAACTTTCTTTGCAATAGATTTATAGACATTATCCACAGTACAAAAATATTTGACATTAAATAGAAGAAAATTCTAAATCCCTCTCTAGGCTGGTGCTGGCCACTAATAAAGATAAGCCCAATGCAAAGTAAATACAGTAATGAACTACCACATTTAATAGGGACAACAGAAAGTAAGTTGGATCCTGAAAAGTCATGTAGTATTGTAACTAAGAGTAGTGTTTTAATTAAGGGTTATGACTTGAACTACTGTCTGGAGTTTTAGAATTAGAGTGCCCCAGTCCTGAGCTTTTCTCCCCAAATGAGATATAGGAATTAGGCATATTAATTTTAGAGTTTTTATGACATTAAATAATTAGAAAACTCAAAAACTAGTGTTCAATTAGTAGTAATACAAATGCTAAGACAAAAACTGAAATTGTAATCAGAAAATCTTAATGTTAAATTAGCTGAGATTAGAAAATTACCTAAATTGATATAATGAAAGCAGATTTTTTCATCAGATAATAAGCAGACAAAATTCTGCCTGTCAAAACAAAAGCCTGACAACAACACTCCAGCCATTAAACAAAAGCCACTACTGAGTGTCTGAAGACAGTGCAGTCACAGGGGAATTAATTTTAAGCTTGTCTAGCTGACCACAGAGTTTGTGGGTGTGAAGAGTTCTCTGCATTAGTATTCAGTTTTAATGCTTCTTTTGCACCACCAGTGTTAGGTCCAGGACAAAGCTACAGCCTAAGCAATAAAGATGTGGGTGATGCATTTGTTTCAGACTGTGAGCTATTAACAAGTAGATTAGACAGTGGGTTAGATGGGAGTGATGATATACAGGGTGTGAAGAAAGCCTGTTACTGAAAGAGTTATGAACGGCATTTCTGAACAGATTAAGGGTGATCTGTTTTTAAAGGGGATTTTAAACTAGCTTTTATGCACATGAATTATTTTTACTTCTTTTTAAAAGTCTTTGCTTCATATAAATACTTTGAAGTGAGAACTCTTGTCTCATTCACAATGAATTGCACACCCTGGGGTGCTGCTCTTCAAAAACTTGTCCTTGCCACAGCTCACACTGTTGCAACACTGCAGATCATTTGAAATCTAGGGTGCTGTTTGTTCTGTAAACCACAGTTACAGTTTCTGGTGTCCCTGCACAAAGTAAACTCACAAGAAACAAGGACAGAAAAATAATGTGAGCAGAGATGACTCCAGGATGGAGAAAATCATCTGTTTGCTTTCTCTCTTACAGAACTGGAAGTTGTACTGTTTCCTCTACCTCAGTGTCTGCAGGCCAAATTCCAAACAAAGGCAAGGTCTTTGTGTCTTTACAGATGACAACACATAAATAAAATATGTGTTTACACCACCTTACTGACTGTTTTCATAGTAACTCTATACAATTTTCACTGCAAGAATATCTGTTTCTGCTGACCTTCTGTGTGCTACTTGGTATGTTCAGTCCAGTTCTTCAGCAAAGAAAAAACTAATATTGTCCCACATGAAGTGAGCAGACTATTCCTAGAATTACTAGGGGAGATGGCATAAATGATCCGCCAGGAAAAGTTGACAGTTCTACTCTGCATGTTGGGATAATTGTTAGCAAATGAGCTGCACTGCCCTCAACTGCTGCTCCTGTCAGGGATTTAAACATAACTAAGGGGATATGTTCACCTCTCAGAAGAATGACAATAGCAGTTTTGTAACAGTAATAGACAATTGTTACCAAAAAGCATGTTGGAATGTCACATACTATAAAAATTCTGTCTGAGAGTCCTATGTGAGCAGCTTGTCATCTCCCAGAGTGTCTGAAAGCTCTGCAGACCCTTGGAGATATTCTGGAAGATGTTAAAACTCACCAGCAACACTCATGACTGAATGGATATTCCCCAACTTCCATCCACAGTTGTAAAGCCTACTACACATTACTTATTCCTTCCTGACCTTACCTATTGCTGAGCTGCTACCTGCAACTTTGACAGAAGAAGAAGAAATCTATTCAGTTCAAGAAGCTGGATTTAGTTTTAACCAGACTAAGTAACATTCAAAGTGTTTATGTACACAGTCCAAGTGCAGCTCCTGCTCTGCTTCACAGCTCCCTTTGCAATATCCAGGAGCATCTCTGGACTGTCAAGAGTGTTTAAGTCTAGACGGAATGTGTTTGGGAATAATGTGCACATACCTAAAAATATTACTCGGTTCCATTAGTTCTGGTAATGCTAAAGCAGGGATAGAGTCTCCGGATTTTTTTTCCTGGTCACAGAAGTCCTTTGAAGTTCAGGGGTAAATTCCTTGCTCTATAACAGTATGTGTGCATTCTATTACTTAATTCAGTGACATAAGGATTTCGGTAAAGATATTTCCTTGGATGCTTAGGACTTGGATAACATTTTGCAAAGTTAGGTGTGGTAAACCCCGTTGGGCTAAGTACTTAGGAAATCCAGGTCAAATAATGGTTTATGCAGAAATTATGGAAGACTGAGGTATAAGCTGCACTTTTTTTTTGTCTTGTTTGAATAACTATAAAGCTAGTAGCTTATATTAAATACTCTTTCACATGTTCAAATGTTCATATAAAAATTTGAGAGATATGCAGAAGTCTTACAAGAGTATAATTTACACAGAGTAAATAAACCACCCTCATGTAAGAAAGCTTTAACTATGCCAAACATTTCAAGAATGGGAGCTCAGAGAAAAAGACACTGCCAAGAAATAGGTAGTATCACATCATCTCTATCTGAAATATAACTCCTATAGTTAAGCATTTAAGAGAATGGATTCTCAGGCATGTATATTACTGGAGCCAGAGAGGTCAAATTATTAGCTTAAAATACTCAGAACTGCAGAATAGAACTAACCGTGTTGAACACCTTGGGGTGTTGTAACTCAGGTGCTTATTCACAGCTGTATCCAAGACCATTGGCTAAAACCCATAATAGGATTTAATTCTGAGACCACTTCTTGACATCTCTGAGTCTGATGTGTAATTACTCTGTTCATGTCAAATTACATAAAATAAAAGCACATAGCGACAGTGCTCTCAAATATTTCAAAAAGCGGCAGTACAGACTAGGCCTAAAAATATGACTTAGCAATTTCACGCACTACTAAAGAAGGAAAAATTGTTTATTTGTAAAAAGTCTCAGTTCCCTCTTTTCTAAAATAAGACCTAGCCCATGCCAACCTCAGAAGAGAGTACTACACATTAGCTAATATCTAAACCATCCTTTGAAAAATACAGTGATGAGCATACCAGTAGATAAAAGCAATACCATTACTTGCAGAGAAAACAGATAATCCACAACCATGGAGAACAATCTACCAGCAGATAAATTGATATTATTATTATTACTGCTAAACAATACTTCTAGTTTCCTAATAACTGTAAATTTTGGCAGCAAAAAGATAGGAGTATTTACTGTTCATAATCTCAAATCATTATGTTGTATCTGTATTTCTTGCAGATTACAATGGGAATTTTGTGAGCTGATCAGTTTTGTAAATCCAAATACTTATGAATGTCATTTTGCCAGTATGTGAATCATGCAGCCTGTGAAATTCCACCCTGATGGGATTTTCATGTGTAGGGGAATGAATGTATCTAAATTCTGAACCAGCACTATTTCATGTGCAAAAGGAGTTTGCTTTATCTTCAGGTTACAACAAAAGTAACAGTAAGAATTCACTGCCACATGATTTCACTGCGGATGAAAAGAACACCCACAGTCTCCTACCATGGGTGGGAATTCCTAAGTGGGGTTTCTTAAACCTTCTTCTGAAAGTGTCAGGACTGGCCACAGACTGATTGAACTTGGAGGAGTTAGTGGTCTGAGCTGTGACAACTGCTACCTTCCTGTGGAATGCCTATGGAAGTATTTGTGCTCCTAGGAAAATGTACAGAGGAGGGACTTTCTATTTCTTATCTCAAATGAAGATATCTTTCTCTGCTTTTGGAATACTAAGAAGTCTGAACTCAGTGTGGCTGTAGGATGCTAGCTGGGAAAGATAAAAGAGAAAAGAGAAACAGCTGGACATTTTCATGAAGCTCTGGAACATTCCATACACATATATATTCCATACATCATACATTTGCAGTGGCACTAGCAGTACTACCAAATTACCTCTTCTCACCACAGAAGCCATCTTCTGGCCATGGTACCTGTGAGAGAATACATTTCTAAGGTGTCAGCTGCCATCTTTCCAAATGAATGTCATCATTATCATTGCTGTCCTCTTTTTTGGTTTTTTTTTTACCTTTTTGCCATTTATTTGCTTTTATTTTTTCTTGTCTTTTCTTATCTTTCCCCCCCCAATATATAGTAGCAGCTTTAGATGTTATCACAAAATGACGGAGCCTGGACAGGTGCTGGGCAAGATTCTTTACATAGCTCTTCTGGGACAAGGCACCTCAACCCTTGGCCTCTGGCAGCTGCTGCTCTTCTAGTCCTGCATTTACTAAGGATTTCTCTCTGCTCTCTGCATGTCTACACTCCCCATTTTTCTACTCCTGGACCTCCCAAGTTCTTGCCTTTATGCAAGTCCTGCAGTTCCAGCCCTGGCCTGGAGAGACCCTGAGCACAATCTAAGCTATATAGATTCAGCCTGTTGGGCTGTTTGTGGGCCAGAGGGACCTAGCTTTTTTTGTTTGTTTGTGTGTTGGATTTGAAGGGAGGTTTTTTAGTTGGGTTTGGGGTATTTGGGGGCACACATCTTTTTTGGTTTTAGATTTATTTGCTCTTTTCTTAATATTTCCTTAATGTTCTATTAGAGACACAGGTCTGAGTTGCAACTCTGCTTCTTCCTATTTTGTAGGCAGAGAAAACAGAATGGCAGCAGCCAGGATGCAGTGTTTACTCTTCCTCCTCTGTGGTGTAGCTTGCTGCATGGTTCCCTATGATCTGCTGGATTTCAGTGCAAAGGCCATGGCCCCCCACTCACACAGCATCTCTGTGTGCACCCACTTGCACCCACTAGAGGCTTTGTGAAAAAAAGACATCTCTCACAACTATAAAATCAGTATATCTGGTTTGGATTTTTGCATCTGTGATATTATTGTTTCTTAAAAAATATATTCATGTTCTTTTTGTACTCTTCTTTCTTGTTGGTTTTAAGAAGACTAATCACATTTGTTTGCTAGAGTGGAATAGGACTTAAATTTTCTTACAACCTAACCCCAAATGCACAAATTCAATTACCTTGTTATCTACTGTGCAGCTCTGATCAATGTCATGGACATAATAATCTCTTTCCTATTCCATGTAAGACAGACCTCATGCAATGACATCTCCTCTTTCATTGGCAGGTTTATTCCCTATCATAACATGTGGCAATTGATATTTATATCTCATCTTGCCACTGTACATTTGACATGCAATCAAAGGGTTCCCCTGAGTATTGGAGCCCTTTCTATAGCCACTTGAAGGGCACTTGCTCTTAGGGTTTGCACCTCACAAATCCACAAACCATGATTCTCTTTGTACTTCAGCTATTTAACTAACTCTCCTGTATTTTGCAACAAGACAGTTAAAAGGAGAACCAGACTGCAGAGTGCAGTGGTGAAGGTTACTATGTTTGTCCCAGGATTGTCTCAGCTGCAAGATTCGGAAAGCAGCTGTGCCACAGTGATTCTCTTCATAACCATCAAGGACCTCAATTAGTCCTCAGAAACTCAGTACAGAGCTTTCCTGACAACAGCTAGTGCAGCAAATGGCCTTCCCTGCTCAAACTCACATTTGGAAATACACTTAGTGATATTATTTTAAACTCTTCCGGAAAGTTATAGAAGTCCTGGTTTCCTACAGCAGCAGAAGGAAGCTGACATCCCAAGGGGTTTCTGTTGAGGACACATGAACTGTATGTACTCAGATGTGTGTGTGTGTGTGCGCATGTGTGTAACTTCTTAAAATGTTGTGCCTCAGTTTTGACCCATGTTTTTCCTCTCCTTTATCATTAATTTGAAATATAATTAATTGAAATGAATTTAAAATATAGAAAGCATTTTCTATGTTCACTGTCATTTCATGGACAAAACAAAATCTCTTTTCATGAAATCTCCCAGCTTGTCAAAGCAGTTCTGTCAGTAGAAAGCCTAAATAATGTTCCCAAAATAAATTTTCTGTCTCAGTCCTGCGTTCAGAATCTGTTTTCTTTACCTCACTTTCAGATCTAATTTTCCCAGGGTTTCTATTGCATTATATTCTCTCTGCCTCTGCTCCCAGTCTCCAAGAGAAATGCAAACCTAATTAAAGACACATGGCATTTTTAGCCTATATTATCTAGAGACATTTTGATTGAAAATAGGTTTGCATGAAGCCATGGGAAGTTGTTTCCAGACTTCTTTTTTAGGAGACAGATGCCACAAGCTTACTGTCAACTTGCATAAAGGAGATGCAAGGAAAATATTTCACAGAGAGTGCCATTAATATTGTCACATGGTGGGCTAATCTGCTGGAAAGTAACTCTGCAGGGAAGGATCTCAGGGGTCATGGTGGACAACAAGCTGTTCATGAGCCAGCAGTGTGCCCTTGTGGACAAGAAAGCCAAAGGTCTCATGAGGTGCCTTGGGAAGAGCATTGCCAGCAGGCTGAGGGAGATGATCCTGCCCCTCTACTCAGTGCTAATGAGGGGCATCTGAAGCATTGTGTCCTGTTCTGGGCTCCCCAACACACGAGAGACATGGAGCTCCTGGCACAGGTCCAGCACAAAGTGACACAGATGATTAAGGGACTGGATCATCTCTCTTATGAGGAAAGGCTGAGGGAGCTGGGCCTGATCAGCCTTGAGCAGAGACCACTGAGAGGGGATCTCATCCATGTCTGTAAGTGTCTGAAGGGAGAGTGTTGAAAGGATGGATCCAGGCTCTGCTTGGTGGTGCTGGGCAACAGGACAAGAAGCAACAGGCAGAAATTGATACACAGGAAGAACTTTACTGTGCAGGAGACCAAGCACTGGAACAGATTGCACAGAGAGGCTGTGGAGTCTCCCTCACTGGAAATATTTAAGAACTATTTGGACGCAATCCTGTGCAATGTGCCCTGCTTGAGCAGAGAGGTTGAACCAGATGACCTCACCTGTGATCCCTTCCCAACCTTACCCATTTTATGATAAGCATGTTAATCAGGTGCATGGGAGTACATACATTAATATAAGTATTTATGTGCATATATTTAATGTATAATGTGCATATATTTAATATATGTACAATTCTTTTCTTACAGTTCGTGTTTTACATGATAAAAGCATGCATGGCATTTGAAAGTTTGTTCACAAGTAGTCCCTGCCACATGACTAGATGCAAGCCCACTCCATGACCTGATCCACAGCTGTGCTTCTCATATCACTGTGCCCATGGTTGCACACAGTGCCAGGATATAATGACACAGCATTGTTTTTCCTCACATTATCACTAATTATCAAATGGGAACAGTACTGTGTTTATACAATATATATCTTTGTTGCAACAGAGACGAGTCAACTCTAGGAGAGGAAAAGCTCAGTCACAGAGAAGAGGATGTAAGGGGAACAGCAGATTAAGAAGTTACTTTCATATCACACATTATCACCCTGAAGTTTCTTATTACCCTGACACAAATTTTGGTCCTTCTTTCATGAGTAAGGGTGCTAGAGTAGAACCATTTCCCAGGAACAACATGAAGATGCCCAGTCAGGCCATGTGTGTCATCTAGCACAGTATCCTGACTCTGATGGTGGTCAACAGTAAATGTCTATGAAAGAGTACAAAAGAGGGGGAAAGAATAAAATAACAATTCCCCAAGTACATATGTTCAGCTGAAAAATCTAAAGCTGGGGATTTGAACTAAAAATAGTGTGTCTATGTATTTAATAGACCCTGATGGGTCTATTTGTGAATTTGTAAAAATGGCTTTTGAATTTTTTTTTCATAAAAGCTTTTGGAATCAGTAACTTTTTTCATTATGATATAGTGAAAATGTATCTCTACTGAAGTTATAAGCACTTAACATTCAGAACCCCTTATTTTGTAATTTACAGCTATATGTAGCACTTCTTTTTTTAATTCTTCAACTAAAGTCTGAACAGTTTTTAGCATGTACTGGGAGGAGGAATCTTTAATCGCAAATAATTTTTGTACTCCATGATCGTGTACAGGAATGGAGGCTGAAAAGAAGAAACAAATCAGGCATTAGGGTTTAAGACTTTTGAGGCATAAAATACATCTGCCAAACAGCAGCCACACCTGTAAAAAGGATGTCTTCTTACAGAATAATGTCCAAAATCTCTTCAGGTAGGCAGAAACAACTTTATCCAAGTTGCTACATTACTATTTTGAACATCTCTGAAAGATAAGGGTGTCATTTAGTAGCGCTCCTGCTAAATCTTTCACTGATGGCACAGTAGCAGAATCACAATGACTCAACTTTAACATACAATCCTAATTTGAGAGACTTTGACTTGAAATTTAGGAGCCCTTTCCACTACAACTTGCACTTTTCATCAACCTGAAAAGCGTTGATGCTTTTACCTAATGACATATAAATAATATACTCTTATTTGGACCACCACATGACCTTAAAGAAACTCAAATTCACTCATTGTTTAGACAGCAGAGTCAGTTCAAGAAGTTTGAAACACACTGCAATCAATTCTCATTTTCTCACACAACACAGGACATTTGCTTTAAGGAGTTTAAAAAGAAAAATAGAATCTATTGCTCCACCTTCACCTTGACAGTGTCCCGGAACAACAAGCACCCTGTCTCTTTCACAGCCATTGTTGCCTGAGCTATTCTAGAAAACTCATAGTTCTTCCACAGTCAGTAGGGAAAATAGCTTACAAATTATTTTCCTTCATAAGAAGCCCACATCCCTAAGAGGCAGGCTTTTCTAATGGCATTTCAATTTGTAAGACCTTGGCTTAATTCCCCTTGTTTGTTTCTAAAAGCCACATCTATCATCATGCTAACAAAAGCTTCTAAGCCACATCTATAATGCAGTGAACAAGGGTACCACTTACAGAGAATTCTGTAAACAGTGGCCCAGTAGAAATGTGAACCACACTGCACTCCCCTACTCTGTCAGTTGCCCTTGCTGCTTTGTCCCTGTACTCTTTTGGCCTGTAGGTCGCTGCTTCTCTGTGTGCCCGGCTGACACACAGCTACTGCTGCTCATAGAAATGAGAAACCCCAAAAACCTGCAACAGCTAAATACAAGGGACTCTACCAGCAATTAGACTCTGTTGAGCCTTTACATTTTTGGGGCTATATGTATATTAAAAGCTCTTCTCAAGCCCTTGAATCAGAATTTGCAGAATGTGAGGTCTAAATATTGGTGAATTTATTTTTATTGAGAGAATATGTTCTGGCAGAATTTCAACCAGACCTGGCACTGAGCCCCACTAATTTCCTCACAAATGTTTTTCTTACAGGTTTTGCTGATTAAACTGTGATCCTAACAGATTGATATTGGCAGAGTTTAGATACACATTTGGATCTGGAGCAAGTGCACTATTACATACTTAAAAATAGAATTGAAAAAAATAGCTCCACTTCTGTTGTTCAGGCCCTAGACAGTTAACATAAACCTTGCTTCTTTCTGCAATCACAGTATTTGTATTTCATTCCATCACTCTGACTAAAACATGACAGCAGTTACCTTTCTGAACAAATTCCAAAAAGCTCACATACTTCCAACTATTTTGTCCCTTGCTGTGCTGAGGATGTCTTCCCAGGCTACTACTGCTGCTTCTCTTCTCCCATATTTGGAAGTTGGCCTTCAGCATGGAGATCCCTTGTGGGTTTCTGTTTAAATTCCAGAGTCACTGTTGCACATTACCATTTCCTTCAGCTGATGTAAATCAAATACAGTATGAGTGAAAAATGTGAGTCTAGGCTTGGCTAACTGCTTTGCAAGGGGAACTGTGATGAAGGCAGAAAGTTTGTCTCAGGAGGCAACTTTTCATGAGCACAGCATGCTTTGCACAGTGGACATTGAGGCTGTGGCCCCTCTTTCAGCACCAGTCTGCACACACTTTACCACTGAGCTGGCAGTGCTGATGCAGTATGCAACAGTGGAGAACTCACACGGAAAATATTGTTGCCTGGCATCAGGGACATTTTTCTATATGCAAAGCCTAAAACCAAAACAGGAATTTAATTTCACCCCTGGCATTTTAGGGCATTTGTAGCAAACTTAATAGCCTATAATTTTTGCTTCTCATCCTCCATCAGCTTCAAGACAGCAGAACCCAAACAGCTCCTAATTTCAAAAAACATTACAACTTTATTAATCAACTGTTGCCTTTTCTAAGTACACTGAATATATGATATTGTATTGCATATAATGGCTTAAATAGGAATTATTTTGAAACATTTATCATAACTAATAGTTTACAGACAAGCTCCTTTAGGACAGGATTTATGAACCTCTTACTCCTAACTCTGAATACTGACATGGCAAGGTCACCTGTGGTATAGAGCAAAATGCCACTAACACTTGACACTTACAGGAAAGCAAGGCGCAGCACAGGGATTTTCCCTATGGATAAAAGAGTCACAGTTTGATATCTAATAGCTAGGAATCTAGCTACAGAGGAGACTAAGAGAAAGAGGATAATGTTTTTGGTGGACTGAAGAGATTCCAAAACAAACCACATGCCATGACAACAGATTTTTCAGGCCTAGCATGAATCTATGTCATTTTGGATTCTTCCCTTTGCAGTGGGATAAAACTCTCACTACAATCCTAATAATCTTTAAAATCATGAGTGCCAGTGTTCAATCCACACTTTCTGTAATGCCACTGCATTTTAATGTGGAACACAGAACAAAAAGGTTCACAAAGCAATCTTACAATGACTCCTACTGAATTTTCCCCAAGTACAAGGTCCAATTATATGAAAATAACTGCAAGTTCAGGACCTGGGGGCAGGAAGAAGGAAGTATTTTTGCATTAGGTTAATTGTTTTTCTCTATTGTAATTACTTGAAGCTCCTCTGAGACAATTGAAGAGTTTCAGTCAAGATGTATTACTGAATACAACACAGATAAGAAACTTGAAAGTATGTCAAAAAAGTATATTTAGTCTGTGGATTTCTATCTCCACTGTATATGGAGGGAGTTTATAAATTGATACAGAAATTAAGTGCTATCTAGCATTTTCTCTTCGAAGCCTAATTTGGCCATTTAGTATTTGTTGATGTCACTAAACTCCTATTTCTACTAATACATGGCTAAGAATCTTTAGCTTGCACACTAAATCAGATCATTAAACAAGCCATAAAGAATCTACAAAAATGTTAAATATCTCTACAATTATGCAGTTAAAAATCAATCACACGCAGGCATATATAGAAAGAGTTCATTATTACTCCATGTAGTAGCTCTTAATTTCAGCCAGTGGCTTTTCAAGAAGCATTGCCCAGTCTAAGGGCTTTGACCTCGTAGTGAATTTGAACATACACAGAAATGCAGAACTCCCTGAGCCTGTTAATCCTGCAGTAGGGAAATAAATAACTTATGAGACTCCAAACCAGCAGAACATATAAAATTTCAGACCAAATTTACACTTCCCAACACACACATGCTTTAATACTATAGTAAGTCAAATCCAACACAAGGAACCACTGGGAAAGAAGTTGATACATACTAGCACATAACATTAGAAATCAGGAAAAAAGCCTGCAGAGGCACTGATGAACATGTACCCCTCTTCCCAAAAAAATCAAATATTTCTTAGATCATCTTGGAGGCTGGTTTGGATACAGAGGTCTTTGAAATGAAATCGAACCTATCTGCATGCAAAAATACTTAATCAAGGACTGAGTATCAGGATGTGTTCTTGCAAGGCAGATAAAAAATGTGAGAACTTAAATGTAGGCAGCTCACCAGAGATACCTGTCCTTTTCAGAGCAAAGCAAAACAGGGGAAGCTTAAACTGATCAACAGGAGTAATTTAAAACAGCCTTCACTTTTTAAGGAAGTACACCAAGCCCATACAAGAAGTTAGTTGCCACATCTCAGCTGGTAGATGCAGCAGCTGTGTTAACTGCCTGATGACAAGAGCTTTACTGCTCTCACAAAGCCTGATTTGGAAAGGAATCATGGAGCAGCAAAGGCCATTTAAAGCCAAAAAACAACATCCACATGATGTTTAATAGTATTAACTTAAACACATGTGACATCTTCAGTTTATCTACCTCAATTTCCTTGTGCCCGCATGTAGAAATGACCATAAATATTAGCCAAAATCCCTATTTGCAAAATGAATGTTTAGACTATTAAAATGGTCACCTACTGTAAATAAAGCACTTGGATTGTTTACCACGTAGTTAATTACATTGACAAGCTCTGAGCCAGTATGGGAGTCAAGCTCCTGAAAACCACCTGCTGCTCTGTGAAACACCAAAGTCTACTGTAGGTTAATAGTAATGTTAGTACAAGAGTAAAAAGATTTTTTGTTTGCATTTACTGGGAAGAGACTGTATAATTTTAACTGCACATACACTATCATGTGTGCTTTGCATGTACATAATATTTTCACCTGCAATTTTTTAGAAGTTGAAAAATACTTTTTTGAATCTCATGCCTAGTTAGCAATTTCTAGAATAAATACACAAAAATATGTATTTATTATGCTTACCTTTCTTTTCTACATGTTTCATGTTCTTAAAAGCATTCTTTGAATTTTGTTGTTACAATTGTTGTGATACTTACTCCACAATAAACCACTTCAGAATGTAGTGAAGTTAAAAAGAAGTTTTGGGTTCAGTGGAGTTGACACAGTAACTGAGAAGATGAAAAAAAATTAACTACATTTGCACTCTTGGTTTCCCAGCAGAACTTGTAGCAAGAAACCCCTTGCAGGAGACAGGGAATTGGCAGCAGCCTTCTCTGCTGACCTAAGTCCCACTATGCCTGCACAGCAACAGAACACAGCTATAGAAGGGCAGCTGGGAACCAAGTGGTGTTGTATGATGAAACAGTTTGTATTCAGGAGCTGGATGACAACTGTGATGTAAATTTTCCAGTTGTAATAGGCTGCTCCCATCTAGCTCAGATAGTGAGTCAGTGTATAAAAATTCTGAAGTGTTGGTGTCATTGCAGTTCCTAGAACACAGCCAGCCAAAATGCAGAACTAAACAGAACCTAACCTGGTTTCATGGCAAAAGTCATCTAAATAATGGCAAAGCACATTGACAGGCCATTGTGGTGAAGTTACACTGTCAAATACCTTAGCAACCTGCTCTTTCTTTCTCCAAGGTTGTCATTTATTAGGCATGAAATTTATTCCTCCTGTGCCAGTCACCTACACACTAGAGCTGTCAGTATAGTAATACCATTCTACAACAAACTCATAACAAATTTAAGATTTATGTTTAAGGTGGACATTACCACAGAAAGAAAAAAAAACCCCTTTTTACTTAAAATTCAATTATCCATTGCTTACTCCTTAGATTACCCAGTTAATGCTTGATAAGAGGGAAATGCAGAACGTCCACTGATCGACAGGAGCCTCCAATTCTCCAGAAGCTGATAATACGGACTCTAAACTTTAAATTTTAACATATGCTTAAGTCTTCATAGGATCAAGACATTTATACAATCCAGTTTATGCAATTTATGAAAATAACATTTCTGTAAATTTCCTCAGGTAGCTAATTAATTTTTACTCAGAAAAGTTAGAAGCTGGTGCAGTAAAGGAACAAGACCAGATGATTGCAAGGAAAAGTGATTAATCACAGACAAGAGAATTTGCCTAGAAAGCATAATTGTTCTCTGCTGTGGTAACTAATACTGAAAATAACTACTGTACAATGGAGGGTAGTGCTTTGAGCTAATCAGACACGTTCACTTCCATAAACTATTAATACTAGCAAAACACCTAAAACTTCATACAACTGCAGGGTCATGAACCTCTCTGCAAATAGCTCAGTTCCACTGCTCCTAGTACTTGCAGCTGCAGTGCCATGTACCCTGAGAATGGGATACAGAACTCTCCAAAAGACACTGTGGCAGAGGCTGCATTGCAGCTACACATTTTGTAAGCACACAGTGTCCTCCCTTTTTCCACCTAAGCCTATTGCTTCTGTATTCATGCATCTCACCTTAGTGGAAGTAAAGAGAGAATTTCTTTGCTTTGTTAAAAGACTTGTGGAAAGAGGAGAATTTATTTGCTCATTGGGGTCAAAGAGACATATACCCCTAATGACAATGGAGATTTCTGTAAGCAGAAGAGTCTGCTGACATCAGGTTCTCTGCAGACCTGGGTTGAACTGGACTCACCTGAGTTCATATGAAATAATAAAAGACATGGAAGGAATGCCTTAAAAGCTAATCCTTTCATTCTAAGCACATTAACTTATTTGAGATGCTGGTCATCATTGTCATACTAATAACAGATACTACTTATTTATAACACTAACAATTTGAGTGTGTGGAAAGGAAAGGAGATTTTGCATCCCTTTGTTTGTTTTGTTTGCTATGCAATACCATATTGGAAGAGGACAAAAGACATCACATGTTTCCATCCTAGGTTTTATAAACAGAAAATACCAAATCTATCATTACTTTCTAACAATCTACTAGGACCCAATGAATTAATGATTAATGTAGAACCTGGGAAAACAACATGACAGTAAGAAACAAAGTTTTGAAAAAAGTACCTGCCTCAAAGCTGTTACTCATATGTCATCAATGTGACAGCCGTGAACACTGCAAAGGAAAGAGAAAACTTTGTAAATTTTGCACTTCAAAAGAAAAAAACCAAACTCATCAACCAGAAAAGCAGTGTTACATATATTGCTGTTAATTGCATGGAATTTTGCTGGATGAGGTTTCAGAAATTAGGCAGCCACACCAACAGCGTGGAAGAAATTTCAGTGATGGGCATGCAGTACAGTCACATAATGCAAAGAATAAAATTTCAATTTTGTATAGGCAAAAATTACACCAATATAGGTGAAATAGTGAAACAAACTCTTAATACGAACACATCCCAAATACAAGTATAGGTTTTGGTCCTGTAGGCAGGAAAAGTTCCAGCAGGCCACCAAAAATTTCCATCTGTTCTGTATTTTAATTTGCCTGTAGTAAGCGTACCTATTTGAGCCACCAGATCAGCCTTTTATAATGATCAGATAACACTTTTTCCTGAAAGTCTTATGCATAAACATGCATATTTCAGCCATAAGTCAATACACACAATCCTAAATCTACAGCAATTATTTTTAATCAGAGGCTTGCTAATGTGCAAGTCCCACAGATGTCTAAGTAAGTGGGGTTTATTAAGTTTGCATACTTCCATAAAACAGAAGTTAGCAGATTATTAGATGCGGACTAATTGCTTTTTGCAACTTCCAGATCCTGCACACTGCTGTCTAGAAGGATTTTTATGTATTCTCATTATTACTGACGCACAGTATGTGAAAGAGGTACCGCTAGGCACGTATATGCTAAAAATGGTACCTGCTATACAGCCAATAGCAAACAACGTGAGCTACTCTTACAGCGCATGCTTCAAGCAACTTAAAACACTCACTACTGCTGAAAGACTGATACTGTAATTACATTTTGCATGCCAATAGCATCATTTGATTATCTGTTACCGAGCCTACAGGTACTCTTTCCAAACCAAGTGGTTCTTGTACAACATGGAAGTTGGTACTATGGTTTCTACTACTGGAGATTCAATAAACACAAATAAAGACAATTTCCATCATACTAAAAAGAGAACAGTAAAGAAACCAAAACAAAACTTCTGAGCTAAAGGTGTTGCTAAGATGTCTTAACCTGCCACAAAACCTGTTTTTCATAGCTTTTTAGGCCTACAACTTGTAGGTGTCCCAGTAGCTCCAACAGCAACAACGCTGGTACAACTTACAAAGAGAGATCCTTGAGCTCACACCAGCCTTGCTGATTTAACTGCTCTTTCTATACGTCTCTGTGTCTTCTGGTAGGAGTGGCTATGTTCATTGTTTGCTCTGGACCACTTCAGAGTGTAACCTAGTCTGTCAGGGACATTGATTTATAGCTTAGAATAGCAGCACAAGGATAAAACACCTACAAGCCAGCAATAACTTTCCAAATCTGAACCTGTGCTCTTTTATTGAAGAAAGTAAGAAGTGTGGAGTGTAACTCCTTACTCACGTTTTATTTTATTACCACGAGTGCTGCCAGTGCCACAACAGACCGTGCCCGGGACACGCCGAAGGGCGGGCAGCGCTCGTACGGGCTCACCCCAAACCGTGCTGGCACCGGCAGCCACGCTCCCACAGGGGAGCTACGGAAAGTGCGGATTTATGTTCCTCTCTGACTACGGTTTGTACTCCTTCTCCCGATACCATACCGCTCACCTAACTGTATTCAAACAAGCTCCCGCTGTTACCACCAGTCATAGCGGTAAAAACCGA
>NW_005054300.1:12880768-12881001 GCF_000277835.1 Geospiza fortis
GCCCCGCCCCGGGGAGCCTGAGTCGGCAGTCGCTTCTCCGTGCGCCGCACTCCGCTCCGGGGCGAGGGGAGCTCGGAGTGGGTGTTTGGTTTCCTATTCTTCCTCCTTTTCCTCTTCGCGCGGAGGCCGCGGCTTTCTCTGTGGGGCGCCAGCCCGCAGGGACAGAGGTTGCCAGGAGTTTGTGCTGAGTTTGGGCTCCGGCCCCCCCCACCCCACCGCCGCCATGCCCGTCT
>NW_005054300.1:12881365-12889242 GCF_000277835.1 Geospiza fortis
CTGGAAGCCGCCGTCGCTTGTTCCCCCTCCGGCCGGCGGAGGAGCCGTGAGAGCCGTGCAGCGGAGCAGTGAGTTGTCCCAAGAGCGAGTTGCTCGCCGTCTCGGAGCGAAGAGAAGCCTTTGCCCACCTGAGGAGCGGCATCCCATTGAAGTGCAGTAAAGCGCGGTAGTTGCTGCTTTCATACCCGCCCCGAAACGCTTCACAGATGGCTCTGATACGCGGCGTGGTTCTTTGCTGCCTAGGAAACTCCTATTTTAAGTGTATGCGCTATAAAAGGCAAAATACTTGCTTGGCGTGAGCCTATCCAAAAAAATCCCAAACCCGACCAATAATAAAGCCCAAACCTCCCAGGCATTTGGGTTTCATTTTTAAATCGGTGAGGGCTGGCCGTTCCTTATCAGTGCAAAAGTTGAGGCGAGACAGACCTGTGGCTTCCAGGCAAAGTCTGGAGCTGTAAATTGTTCTTGTTACTTAGCCTCGAGTGTGAGTTACTGTTTGCTTGTGGTGAGCTAAAGGTGACGGAAATTTGGCCTGACTCTTTTGGCTTCTTGAAAGCGGTTATGCATAGCTAGTCTCTTTAAGATCTGAGTACTTGCAGTGTGGACCCTGCAGTGTGAGAAGTGCAAGTGATTAATACATTTGAAGTGTTTCAGTCCTATTAGCACTTTTATAATAAACAAATGAATAACGAACTGTTGCAAGGCAGAAATACTTTCTTTGATATAGAAAGCACTCTGACATTGCCTACTCTACTACTGTATTAAGAATTACCTGGTAATACTTATCTTGCACCTTTGCTAAGCTTGTTTACAAATACTGAGTACATGTTCCTTGCTCATTTTGAATCCTGTTAAATTCTGAAGTAATTCCTAGCAAGAAATACCTCTTGCCAGTAAGTGAATAAATGGAAAGGTACCTCTTGCCGCCTCTTTGCCTTCAAGTGAATAGCTATGCAAGTTAGAATACTGTGTCACTGTTAACCAATGTTTGAGTGCACTGAAATCATGAGACTTGTGGGCATAAGAAGCTGTCAAGATGACTAATGTATGTGATGTGTTAATCATGCTTTGGCCTGTACTACTGGCTGCTGCTAGAATAACTTGCCACTTGGAGGTTTTGCAGTTTACTACAGTGTAACTAGGTCTCTTGGTCGCCATGACTATAAATATTACACACTGTCTAGAATACTTGTGCTTCTGGCTGACTGTAGCAGACACTCATCTCTTTATGAAGAACAGTTGTTCTGCAGCAGTTCACTGATGTAATAAGTGTTTTGGCTGTAAGGGTGCGAAGCCTGTGTGTATGAAATACTTTTCCTTGAAAGGAAGGATGTTGGAATAATGCTTTGCTTCTCTGAGCTAACCCTGTAACACTGGCTTGTGTGACTATTTTCCTTCATCCCACCTTTATCTCAAAAGAAACTTGATCTGATAAAATTTCATTTATTAGAGAAATACAGAAAAAGATTTAGTTTCCTTCTGCAGTTTGCTAATGCTAGATCTTCTTTCATTTTGGACTGTTTTGGAAGCGTTTGTTTTTCTCTTCTTGCCTGCTAGTTTGATAAAAGGAATGATTGTTGTATTATTTTTTCTGTGTTTGTTCACAAAGAGCCAATGAAAGTGGTGTAATCTGAGGTGGTAGTTACCAGGAAGATGTCCTGATCTGTTAAAATACAGCTTTGTCTATATTAGGAAAAGTGCAGAATTAAAGTTCTCATTCCTATCTGAAGCTCTCTTTTCAGTGCATTGCTCTGAAGTGTAAAAGTGATTTATGAAACAGCAGTTTCACAGGAGCAGGAGAATTTGTGCAGACAGGTTCTCGAATTATGAGCCTTCTGGTGGCTTCCCAGGTGACAGCAAAGATGGAGTTATCAGTGCAACCAAGAGAGTAATGTGGTGCTGGCTCCTTGTGTTGCTTGCTGTCTGCTCAGGGTTTTCAGTGTAGTGTGAGTATCACAAAGTACATAAAGAAAAGTACTGAGGAGCAGGGAGTTTTTTAGTGATAAATTTTCATACACAGCAGCATTACTCTCCAGCTACCCAGCCTATAGTAGGGATTCTGCAGTTTGGAAAATGCAATATTTAATTGATCTAACTGTCATGTCTCTGTGTAGTTACTGGTAACAGTGTTTGAAGTTTTGAGACACATTCTTGTTGAAGGCCTAGGAGATGTACTGTGAGGGGAAATGGCCTAGGAAACTACTATATGCCTATAAGGAAGGTCCTATATGCAATAACTTGAATATTCCTGAGACGGAGCTAGCACAACACACTATTCAAGATGGAATAGAGGTTGATAGATATGAGTCTTACATTAGGGCTATTAGGTGAGTCAAAAGGGGGTCCTTCTCCTAAACACCCTGACTAGAGACCTCTATAAGAGAACTTTTCCTTTGGCATGCATTTCTGTATTTTCTGTCATTAATGGTTCTGCTGTATTTCAAGGTTTGCCTGAAGCCATCTTAAATTACACGCTTTTTTTAATGTAAAGTTTGCGCACTCAAGTGGACCTATCCTGGAGATACTGCCTTGTCAGAACCTAATTGAAAAATAATCCTGGAGAAGAGATAGTCCAGGTCATTGTTGAAGTTAATGAAATAACTAAATGTTTTACAAGTTAGTCATTGCTATAGTAAAATACCAAAGAAAGACTTGGTATTATGTTTCCAATACGCGACAGTTTGCTTCTACTGTATCTTGATTATTTTGGGAATAGCTTTTGCACAATAATTCTCAAATTGTTCTGAAGCATTTTGATGAAATTTCTTAACTGTGGTGTGAAGTCCTTGTTGCCTGTGCAAAAATATAATGTGGAAGTAACATCAGAAGCTTTTTTACATGGGAATCAACTTTGACTGGAGTCAGGAATTTAAGGGAGAGGCTTCAGATACCAGAGGACTATGAATGTACTAAATTGGTCCTTCTTTTAACTGAAAATCTTAATGTTTTGATTGGCTTATATTTGTAGTGGATGTGTCCCTCTTATGGGAAGGTTGGCATTTGGTATTTCTTTTATCTAAAAGATGTGACACTGTAAGTCAGCAGAAGTGGTGCTGGTGGTGGGTAATAGTCAGGGCTGCCTAATAGGTATGGAATAATTTTGAGCTTGCTAAATATCCTATTAGTTTAGAGGACAGAGAAATGGAATTTTGAGTTTTAACTAGTCCAATTTCCCAGGGAGGAAATTAACCATGTGGTGATTTTCTAGTTGTTTTAGGCTTTCTTTTCCTCCCCCTAATTTTTTGGTTTTCTTGGTTGGTTTTGTGGTTTTGGATTTTTTATTTTTCTTTTTACTTGACCTGACTTTTAGCCTATTTTAAAAATGGATTTTTATCAGGGATGGCTGATGTAATGCAGAAATGGTGAACCAATCACACACATTGTATATACGGTTTTATTTCATGGAGGAGAAAACAAAAATGCTCCTTGGCAGTAGTGAATTTACAAGCATTTATCTTCAGACCAATGTTATATTTTTGCCAAACAGACAAAGCAAATTCTACCCTGATGTTGTAAGCTCCATAGTGCTTTGTGTGGATCCTGGCATTCTGTCAGTACAGGCAGAGCCCACTCTGGTCACTTCTCTCTGCTGTTTCACACAGAGCTGCCTCAGAGCAGTGTTGCTGTTGCTCTGCCAAATGCCAACAATACCATGGGTGAAGCTGCTGAGTTTGACAGATTGGGTTGTAATTCTCTGCATGAAAATTAAGGTAGTAGAAGGGACTTGGGAAGCACACAATTTAAAATATTGGAGCAGGCTCAGCAACTCAAGGAGGTGTTGGTTTTTCAGAGTCTGGGCTGTTGAATGAGGTCCATGGCCTAAAAGACCTGCTTTATCTGAGACCAATTGCTTGAGATTTACCCTGTTTTCATGTCCTTCATTTTCCTAGAGCTTGGGGCATCTGAGCAAAGTGATGCTCCTATGAAATGCTCATAATGGAAGATTTAAGACCCTAATGGTAACAAGTGAAGTGACTGAGATATTTCAGAACAGAGATCTGCTCTGAAAAAAACAGTGCTTGTCTATTTGATGATGCAACTTCTGCCATTCCATCCTGTGTGTTGTCCTTTTATATGTGAGTCTGCTTCATAAGTGTCTATATGCCTCCAGTTTCTAATAGATTATTTTTTAATGGGAAAAACTTTACTTGCTATTAAATTGCTGATGACCACATTTCTCAAGAAGGTGTTGGTTGTTGGATGCTGTGATATGACTATTTATCTACTGAGGCTTGGAGGCTTATGAAGCACTACTGACACCTTTCTGTATCTCAGCTACTAACTGAGACTAGCTAGGTCAGGCTAATCATCAGGAAGGGTCTTTTAGATCATAAATCTCCTGTCTCATAGTCAGGGTTTATCAGATGTTTCCTATAAGTAGGTCTGGGCCACGTACTGTTTTAAAATGTGAATAAAAGCAGTCTGGAGTAAGATTAAGCTTGACTGAAGATTGCACTTGATGGGAACAAGACCCTGTACTGCTGGGTCAAAGTCATGTGTGTCAAAGGTTTTTGTGACTTCCTAAAGTTGTGAGGTTGGTCTCCTTAACGTACCACCAGCTGAAGCCTACCCTATCTAGGCACAACTAAAAGTACCCAGATAGCTCTTCAAACAGATGGAAACCAGTACTTTGGCAGAGAATAAAGTTTAAACTAAACCAAAGAGTTAACAGTGGGATTGTTGCATTTATTGTAGCTATAGCAGCTGTCCTGTCTCAGCAGAGGAAGAAGCAGCAATCTTCTGAAGCCACTGGCATGTTCTGTCTGCATCCAGGGCCTCTGACAGGTGAGAAGTTGCCTGGGGTTGTAGGGCCATTTGGAAAGGGCTATCCATCTTCCCTGGCCAGGCTGTAAATTGTCTACTGATGCCTGCAAACCACCAGCTTGGAAATCACCTGTTTAAGTGAATTTGTGAAGAATGCAGCCTGCCTTGAAATCCTTGCCATGATTCCAGCAGCAAAAGTCAAATACACAGATAACACCTGGAATGAGGAGAAATGCTCTGACTGTTGAGAGTGGATGGTAAAACAGCTTTATCATCCTAAGTTTTCTTTTGGCATAGCTGACTTGCTTGTTACTCAGGCTACAGAGAGGAGTGAGCTATTATGAGCAGCTTATTGTTTCTCTTTTTTGAGGTGAAAAATTAGCTTGCAATATGTTTATGTATCTTGGAAAAGGATGGAGAAGAAAGGAAAAAGATAAGCTTTTTTCCATGTAGAATTTCTACACAGCACAAAAGATGGCTCTCAAGGAGGTGGTGGTTTTTGTACTTTTCCTTGATGTTTGTAACTTTTCATGGGATATGTATAGATCTGTGCCTCCCCATTTCCAGTTTATTATGTTCTTACGTTTTGAAGCTGAAAGAAATGGTCAAAAGAGCAGATAATCTGAACTCTACAGAGCTCAAAATTAGCAACAAGTGCATGAGTGCTAGAATAAGCTTGAAGATCGCATGAGAGAATGTCTTTTCACTACAGCTTTCTAGGTCTTACCTGTGAGTAGTAGAAAACTGAGATTAGTGTTTTGCAAATAATAATAATTTCCCTCTTTTTAAATATTTTAAAATTAGAACATCCTTCTTCAGCATACAGCAATTTCTTCAGGGATCATTTACCATTCTGGGAACTGTGGCCATATGCTCTGAGAAAGTGGATAAACCCCATTAGGGTGTGTGTATGGGAGGGGCTGGGAGAAGAGTGATTAATCAGACAGAAAGCAACTTTGTAATAACAAAAGCACATCATAAATGTCTTTCTTGCTTTTATCTGTTAGGAATCATCTTTACATAAGTGATTAATTAGTTTCTGATTTGACTGAAATAATCTCTTTTTTCTGTTATTGTGTTTGGATACTTAATTTATTCCAGTCTCCTCCATCAGCTTTAAAAGGAATCTTTTGTTCTCTCTTCCTTTAAATGTACATAGAGATTGCTAAATGTCTCCTCATATGCAGCTTGCTTTTTTGGACATAAAAACTGAGACTGTTATTGTGGAATGGATAGTCTTTGAGTGGCAGTTGGATTAAAAAGTTCCATATGCCAAGAATCTGGTGAATACCACTCCTGCTTTGAAAAACTTACTAAATGCTTTTTTCTGCATAAGTCAAATACACCAGTGTGGGAAGAGTTAAACCTGTGTTAAGGACCAGTGTTTTTAGCAATTTATTCTTCCTGATGTCTTGTAACTTTAGAGAGTGATGTAGTTTGGCTTTGTACTTTGAAACAAGAAGGTACTTTTCTCCACATAGTGATATTGGACTGTAGATGTGGAATGCCTTTTAGAGGTTAATAAAAAATTAACCAAACAAAACATGGGTCAGAAATATGTACCTTCAGAACACAGAGTAATTTGCAAGTATTGCAATATAATATTTTTTTTCCTTTAGTGGCACTAATTATATTCTATCACTTGCTCATTCAAATGCTGAGAAGCAGTTCTTGATCCAGAACTTCACTGTAGCCACAGTTGTTAATTTTTGCAAATTGATAGCCTTCCTGACATTTATCTTTAAACACAGCCATGGCAGTATTGTTATTGAATTTGAACAGTGAAGTGTCTTTTTTTGGTAACTGTATAACTGTTAAATTTTATCCTCTATGTTAATTGTAATGTTTAGATGTATAATTTCTTCCTTAATTTTTGACAGGAGGTGAGAGAGAATTAACTCTAAATATCGCCCTGTAATTGGAGTCTAGAGTAACAACTTGTGTTGAACCATGGAAATAGACAGATGAATGAATATTGCAGCTACCTTCATTTCTGAAGATGCTTTGTGGGTACAAGGTGACTTGCTGCATTGGGCAGATGAAGTGATCAAATGAAGGCTGGATCTTCTTTTCAGTTACAGATATTTCACCAATAAGGATCTCTTCCAAACACAAGCTGAGCATCCCAGCAGCTCCAAACAGCTGGGAGGGGGGAGAATGACCCTACATGCACAGTACTTGGAGTAGGTCTAGTTTGTCCCTGGAGTAAATCAGGCCCTAGTGCATCTGTGAGGATATGAATGATTGACTAGATAATCAACAGAGGGGACAAACCTTTCCTTTGCTTACTTTGCCTAATAATTAAAGTGTACTGAGGTATGACTTGTACTTGTCCACATCCTGAGACTAGAACCAAACATTTGTGTCAAACTATATTTAACAACTCACTTTGTAACATATCTCCTATTCAGAAGTCAGTATTGCTCTGATGTTTCAGGAGAGCTATTTAGAACATGAATAATGAACAATGGATAACAATAGTGGTTAATGAAGGGGGACAAAAGCAAAAAACCAAAAACCTCTTCATTATCAAAGCCATTCCAGAGTTTCTGAAACTGTCAGCTCGTTGACTCTTAGTTGATGAAGATACCTAACCCTTTCTCTCACTGAAAAAACAAGTGTTGGGACAGTTTCCCAATGTTCTGACTTCATGGGTAGAGTAGGAAACTGATGATTCATGTTGGGGTTCTCCAGTGAAGAATGGAGAAAGAAGCAAACTGTTTCTGTTGGTGTTGGCCTAGGATACTTATGAAGAGACCTATTGTAATAATGTTGCATTGCCTTTTAATCAATGGTTGCACCCACAGAATAGCTAATGTAAATTTTCCTTGTTTCAAGCTCTCAGGTTATTTTAAGGACCTGGGATTGCTGAAGGCAGGTATTCTCAGAAAAGACAGAGGTAAATAAGCCTTTGAGTACATAATTTTTTGTCTTGTGGTCAGAAATCCACACCTATCCCACAGCGGGCCCGCATTTTACCTTGTCCTTATTTTGCTGCTGTATTTACACAAGCATTTTTTGTTGTTCATGCCCCTCACTAGGTTCAACTCTAGATACACTTTGGGCTGGACCCCATCCCTGTGTGCTCAGCTGTGGTCTCTGCTGCTTCAGCA